>NC_092147.1:4383003-4445503 GCF_045791955.1 Oncorhynchus clarkii lewisi
ACAGACATAGTAACAGAGACGTGACCCACTATAATGACAGAGTCATAGTAACAGAGATGTGACCCACTATAATGACAGAGTCATAGTAACAGAGATGTGACCCACTATAATGACAGAGTCATAGTAACAGAGATGTGACCCACTATAATGACAGAGTCATAGTAACAGAGATGTGACCCACTAGAATGACAGATTCATAGTAACAGAGATGTGACCCACTAGAATGATAGAGTCATAGTAACAGAGATGTGACCCACTATAATGACAGAGTCATAGTAACAGAGATGTGACCCACTATAATGACAGAGTCATAGTAACAGAGATGTGACCCACTATAATGACAGTCATAGTAACAGAGATGTGACCCACTATAATGACAGTCATAGTAACAGAGATGTGACCCACTATAATGCCAGTCATAGTAACAGAGATGTGACCCAATATAATGACAGAGTCATAGTAACAGAGATGTGACCCACTATAATGACAGTCATAGTAACAGAGACGTGACCCACTAGAATGACAGAGTCATAGTAACAGAGACGTGACAAACTATAATGACAGAGTCATAGTAACAGAGATGAGACCCACTACAATAACAGAGTCATAGTAACAGAGACGTGACCCACTACAATGACAGAGTCATAGTAACAGAGATGTGACCCACTAGAATGACAGATTCATAGTAACAGAGATGTGACCCACTAGAATGACAGAGTCATAGTAACAGAGATGTGACCCACTATAATGACAGAGTCATAGTAACAGAGATGTGACCCACTACAATGACAGAGTCATAGTAACAGAGACGTGACCACCTATAATGACAGACATAGTAACAGAGACGTGACCCACTATAATGACAGAGTCATAGTAACAGAGATGTGACCCACTATAATGACAGAGTCATAGTAACAGAGATGTGACCCACTATAATGACAGAGTCATAGTAACAGAGATGTGACCCACTATAATGACAGAGTCATAGTAACAGAGATGTGACCCACTAGAATGACAGATTCATAGTAACAGAGATGTGACCCACTAGAATGATAGAGTCATAGTAACAGAGATGTGACCCACTATAATGACAGAGTCATAGTAACAGAGACGTGACCCACTATAATGACAGAGTCATAGTAACAGAGATGTGACCCACTACAATGGCAGAGTCATAATAACAGAGATGTGACCCACAACAATGACAGAGTCATAGTAACCGAGATGTGACCCACTATAATGACAGAGTCATAGTAACAGAGATGTGACCCACTATAATGACAGAGTCATAGTAACAGAGATGTGACCCACTACAATAACAGAGTCATAGTAACAGAGATGTACATTCTTCTGTCCAGATTGATCAGTTTCCTGTCCCAGCAGTCATCAGGGTTTTACTCGTCTTCCTCCACATTACAGATGTTGTCGATGTGGCTTTTTGCAGCGCTGAGATGATGCTATTATGATAGACAGCTGTTTAAATATCAGCCTGAGGGAGGATCACTTCTTTAAGCAGCGAGAGAGAGAGAGAGAGAGATACCGTCATACACATCTCCCTCTCATGGAAAACAAGGAGCAGGCCACGTTACTATAATATCCACGTTTGGCTCTCGAGGAAGCTGTTCCTTCTGAATAGGATTGTTATTTAAGGCTTCTTGACCTGGGTTACTGTATTAAGCACTTTGTGACTTTTCTGTGAAGAAAAAAAGGACCTAATTATAAACACATCTGATTGATTAATTGATTGACTGCTGACCTGCTGTGGAGTGTGCTGATCCCCTGCTGATGTCACAGTGTCTCCCGCTGAAGGATCCGGAACATTCACACTTGTACTTCCCGATATAGTGGAAACATGTTCCTCCGTTCAGACAGGGGCTGGAGGAGCACGGGTCTGGCCTCCCTGGGGACACACACGCACACACGCACGCACGCACGCACGCACACACACACACACACACACACACACACACACACACACACACACACACACACACACACACACACACACACACACACACACACACACACACACACACACACACACACACACACAGTGAATTCCAGTAAACCATGATGTGTTGTTTTTGTGTGAGTGGAGTGTGTACATGAGTGTGTGTGTGTGTGCGTGCGTGCGCCTGTGTGTGTGCGCGTGTGTGTGTGTTTTGAAGTTGCTTCATCTAATTAAACATAAATGGGCTTCATCAAAAGAAAGTGATTGTAAGTTGTCCCAAACCAGCTGTGGCTTCATACTGTACAGGAGATGACTGCAATAGTCCAGAAATACTGTAGAATTACAGCCATGTGGGACACAGTACAAAACAAAAAGAAGAAAAACAAGATGGAAAGAAAGAGCCACATGGCCTTGAACTACGTCTCAGATCGGACCTACTAAAAACACTGGAGGTGTGTGTGACTGCGTGCGTGACTGTTTGTGCGTGCAGGAGAGAGAGAGAGAGAGAAAGTGAGAGAGCGAGAGAGAGAGAGAGAGAGAGAGAGAGAGAGAGAGAGAGAGAGAGAGGGGAAGGGAGGGAGAGAAAGTGAGAGAGAGAAAGAGAGAGAGAGAGAGAGAGAGAGAGAGACAGAGAGAGAGAGAAAGTGAGAGAGAGAGAAAGTGAGAGAGAGAGAGAGAGAGAGGGAGAGAGAGAGAGAGAGAGAGAGAGAGAGAAAATGAGAGCGAGCGAGGGAGAGAGAACTCACCCACTTCACAGTGTTTTCCAGTGAACCTGTATGGACAGACACACAGGTAGCTCCCTGCCTCCTCTTTACAGGACCCTCCGTTACGACACAGGCCAGAGGCACAGGTATTGAGTCTGACTGGGGTAGGAGAGAACATATTCACATCAATCAATCAGTGTGAGGGGAATTATTTCAGCATACCCTTAGAAAAAAAGGTGCTATCTAGAATCTAAAAGGGTTCTTCACCTGTCCACATCGGAGAACCCTTTGAAGAACCCTGTTTGGTTACAGTTAGGGGTCCAGAAGGGACCCCCACCCGGGCAAACAGGCTAAATGTTTCCCAGGGTAATGGGGGAAATGTTTCCCATGGTAATGGGGAAAATGTTTCCCATGGTAATGGGCTAAATGTTTCTCAGGGTAATGGGGTAAATGTTTCCCATGGTAATGGGGTAAATGTTTCCCATGGTAATGAGGTAAATGTTTCCCAGGGTAATGGGGTAAATGTTTCCCATGGTAATGGGGTAAATGTTTCCCATGGTAATGGGGTAAATGTTTCCCATGGTAATGGGGTAAATGTTTCCCATGGTAAAGGGGCTAAATGTTTCCCATGGTAATGGGGTAAATGTTTCCCATGGTAATGGGCTAAATGTTTCCCATGGTAATGGGGTAAATGTTTCCCATGGTAATGGGGTAAATGTTTCCCATGGTAATGGGCTAAATGTTTCCCAGGGTAATGGGCTAAATGTTTCCCAGGGTAATGGGGGGGATGTTTCCCATGGTAATGGGGTAAATGTTTCCCATGGTAATGGGGTAAATGTTTCCCAGGGTAATGGGGTAAATGTTTCCAATGGTAACAGGCTAAATGTTTCCCAGGGTAATGGGGTAAATGTTTCCCATGGTAACAGGCTAAATGTTTCCCAGGGTAATGGGGGGAATGTTTCCCATGGTAATGGGGTAAATGTTTCCCAGTGTAATGGGGTAAATGTTTCCCATGGTAATGGGGTAAATGTTTCCCATGGTAATGGGGAAATGTTTCCCATGTTAACAGGCTAAATGTTTCCCATGGTAATGGGGTAAATGTTTCCCAGGGTAATGGAGAAATGTTTCCCATGGTAATGGGGCAAATGTTTCCCAGGGTAACAGGCTAAATGTTTCCCAGGGTAATGGGGAAATGTTTCCCAGGGTAATGGGGAAATGTTTCCCAGGGTAATGGGGAAATGTTTCCCAGGGTAACAGGCTAAATGTTTCCCATGGTAATGGGGTAAATGTTCCCCAGGGTAATGGGCTAAACGTTTCTCAGGGTAATGGGGTAAATGTTTCCCATGGTAATGGGGTAAATGTTTCCCAGGGTAATGGGGAAATGTTTCCCATGGTAATGGGGTAAATGTTTCCCATGGTAATGGGGTAAATGTTTCCCAGGGTAATGGGGAAATGTTTCCCAGGGTAATGGGGAAATGTTTCCCATGGTAACAGGCTAAATGTTTCCCAAGGGTAATGGGCTAAATGTTTCCCAGGGTAATGGGGCAAATGTTTCCCAGGGTAATGGGGTAAATGTTTCCCATGGTAATGCGGTAAATGTTTCCCAAGTGTAATGGGGTAAATATTTCCCAGGGTAATGGGGTAAATGTTTCCCATGGTAATGGGGTAAATGTTTCCCATGGTAATGGGGTAAATGTTTCCCATGGTAAACATTTATAGATATACCATTAAACATGGTATAGAGATATTGTTATCCACGTCGGCAACAACGATGTTTGGTTGAAACAGTCAGAGATCACCAAGCGCAACATAGCTTCAGCGTGTAAATCAGCTAGAAAGATGTGTCGGCATCGAGTAATTGTCTCTGGCCCCCTCTCAGTTAGGGGGAGTGATGAGCTCTACAGCAGAGTCTCACAAATCAATCGCTGGTTGAAAACTGTTTTCTGCCCCTCCCAAAAGATAGAATTTGTAGATAATTGGCCCTCTTTCTGGGACTCACCCACAAACAGGACCAAGCTTGGCTTGTTGAGGAGTGACGGACTCCATCCTAGCTGGAGGGGTGCTCTCATCTTATCTACCAACATAGACAGGACTCTAACTCCTCTAGCTCCACAATGAAATAGGGTGCAGGCCAGGCAGTAGGCTGTTAGCCAGCCTGCCAGCACAATGGAGTCTGCCACTAGCACAGTCAGTGTAGTCAGCTCAGCTATCCCCATTGAGACCGTGTCTGTGCCTCGACCTAGGTTGGGCAAAACTAAACATGGCGGTGTTCGTCTTAGCAATCTCACTAGGATAAAGACCTCCTCCATTCCTGTCATTATTGAAAGAGATCATGATACCTCACATCTCAAAATAGGGCTACTTAATGTTAGATCCCTTACTTCAAAGGCAATTATAGTCAATGAACTAATCACTGATCATAATCTTGATGTGATTGGCCTGACTGAAACATGGCTTAAGCCTGATGAATTTACTGTGTTAAATGAGGCCTCACCTCCTGGCTACACTAGTGACCATATCCCCCGTGCATCCCGCAAAGGCGGAGGTGTTGCTAACATTTACGATAGCAAATTTAAATTCACAAAAATTTGAGCTTCTAGTCATGAAATCTATGCAGCCTACTCAATCACTTTTTATAGCTACTGTTTACAGGCCTCCTGGGCCATATACAGCGTTCCTCATTGAGTTCCCTGAATTCCTATCGGACCTTGTAGTCATAGCAGATAATATTCTAATCTTTGGTGACTTTAATATTCACATGGAAAAGTCCACAGACCCACTCCAAAAGGCTTTCGGAGCCATCATCAACTCAGTGGGTTTTGTCCAACATGTCTCTGGACCCACTCACTGTCACAGTCATACTCTGGACCTAGTTTTTTCCCATGGAATAAATGTTGTGGATCTTAATGTTTTTCTTCATAATCCTGGACTATCGGACCACCATTTTATTACGTTTGCAATTGCAACAAATAATCTGCTCAGACCCCATCCAAAGAACATCAAAAGTCGCGTTATAAATTCACAGACAACACAAAGATTCCTTGATGTCCTTCCAGATTTCCTCTGTCTACCAAAGGATGCCAGAAGACAAAAATCAGTTAACCAGCTAACTGAGGAACTCAATTTAACCTTGCGCAATACCCTAGATGCAGTTGCACCCCTAAAAACTAAAAACATTTCTCATAAGAAACTAGCTCCCTGGTACACAGAAAATACCTGAGCTCTGAAGCAAGCTTCCAGAAAATTGGAACGGAAATGGTGCCACACCAAACTGGAAGTCTTCCGACTAGCTTGGAAAGACAGTATCAAAGAGCCCTTACTGCTGCTCGATCATCCTATTTTTCCAACTTAATTGAGGAGAATAAGAACAATCCAAAATTCCTATTTGATACTGTCGCAAAGCTAACTAAAAAGCAACATTACCCAAGAGAGGATGGCTTTCACTTCAGCAGTGATAAATTCATGAACTTCTTTGAGGAAAAGATCATGATTATTAGAAAGCAAATTACGGACTCCTCTTTAAATCTGCGTATTCCTTCAAAGCTCAGTTGTCCTGAGTCTGCACAACTCTGCCAGGACCTAGGATCAAGAGAGACGCTCAAGTGTTTTAGTACTATATCTCTTGACACAATGATGAAAATAATCATGGCCTCTAAACCTTCAAGCTGCATACTGGACCCTATTCCAACTAAACTACTGAAAGAGCTGCTTCCTGTGCTTGGCCCTCCTATGTTGAACATAATAAACGGCTCTCTATCCACCGGATGTGTACCAAACTCACTAAAAGTGGCAGTAATAAAGCCTCTCTTGAAAAAGCCAAACCTTGACCCAGAAAATATAAAAAAATATCGGTCTATATCGAATCTTTCATTCCTCTCTTTTTAGAAAAGGCTGTTGCGCAGCAACTCACCGCCTTCCTGAAGACAAACAATGAATACAAAATGCTTCACTCTGGTTTTAGACCCCATCAAAGCAGAGAGACTGCACTTGTGAAGGTGGTAAATGACCTTTTAATGGCATCAGACCGAGGCTCTGCATCTGTCCTCGTGCTCCTAGACCTTAGTGCTGCTTTTGATACCATCGATCACCACATTCTTTTGGAGAGATTGGAAACCCCGAATTGGTCCACACGGACAAGTTCTGGTTTAGATCTTATCTGTCGGAAAGATATCAGTTTGTCTCTGTGAATGGTTTGTCCTCTGACAAATCAACTGTACATTTCGGTGTTCCTCAAGGTTCCGTTTTAGGACCACCATTGTTTTCACTATATATTTTACCTCTTGGGGATGTCATTTGAAAACATAATGTTAACTTTCACTGCTATGCTGATGACACACAGCTGTACATTTTAATGAAACATGGTGAAGCCCCAAAATTGCCCTCGCTAGAAGCATATGTTTCAGACATGAGGAAGTGGATGGCTGCAAACTTTCTACTTTTAAACTCAGACAAAACGGAAATGCTTGTTTTAGGTCCCAAGAAACAAAGAGATCTTCTGTTGAATCTGACAATTAATCTTAATGGTTGTACAGTCGTCTCAAATAAAACTGTGAAGGACCTCGCGTTACTCTGGACCCTGATCTCTCTTTTGAAGAACATATCAAGACTGTTTCAAGGACAGCTTTTTTCCATCTACGTAACATTGCAAAAATCAGAAACTTTCTGTCCAAAAATGATGCAGAAAAATGAATCCATGCTTTTGTCACTAGGTTAGACTACTGCAATGCTCTACTTTCCGGCCTCCCGGAAAAAGCACTAAATAAACTTCAGTTAGTGCTAAATACGGCTGCTAGAATCCTGACTAGAACTTAAAAAATTGATCATATTACTCCAGTGCTAGCCTCCCTACACTGGCTTCCTGTCAAGGCAAGGGCTGAGGGCCTGTGATTATTATTATTTGACCAAGCTGGTCATTTATGAACATTTGAACATCTTGGCCATGTTCTGTTATAATCTCCACCCGGCACAGCTAGAAGAGGACTGGCCACCCCACATAGCCTGGTTCCTCTCTAGGTTGCTTCCTAGGTTTTGGCCTTTCTAGGGAGTTTTTCCTAGCCACCGTTCTTCTACACCTGCATTGCTTGCTGTTTAGGGTTTTAGGCTGGGTTTCTGTACAGCACTTTGAGATATCAGCTGATGTACGAAGGGCTATATAAATACATTTGATTTGTAATGGGGTAAATGTTTCCCAGGGTAATGGGGTAAATGTTTCCCAGGGTAATGGGGTAAATGTTTCCCATGGTAATGGGGTAAATGTTTCCCATGGTAATGGGGTAAATGTTTCCCAGGGTAATGGGGTAAATGTTTCCCAGGTTAATGGGCTAAATGTTTCCCAGGGTAATGGGGTAAATGTTTCCCAGGTTAATGGGGTAAATGTTTCCCAGGGTAATGGGCTAAATGTTTCCCAGGGTAATGGGCTAAATGTTTCCCAGGGTAATGGGCTAAATGTTTCCCAGGTTAATGGGGTAAATGTTTCCCATGGTAATGGGGTAAATGTTTCCCAGGGTAATGGGGTAAATGTTTCTCAGGGTAATGGGATAAATGTTTCCCAGGGTAATGGGGTAAATATTTCCCATGGTAATGGGGCAAATGTTTCTCAGGGTAATGGGGTAAATGTTTCCCAGGGTAAGGGGCTCAATGTTTCCCATGGTAATGGGGTAAATGTTTCCCAGGGTAATGGGGTAAAAGCATGTGGTCATATTACCTTTCTCACAGTGCTTCCCTCTGTATCCATGCTTGCACTCGCAGGTGTAGCCTCCATCCCTCTCATAGCACTGACCTCCGTTCAGACACGGAGACGAATCACAGACCGATCGAGGCTGTACTGGAAAACACACACACACACACACACACACACACACACACACACACACACACACACACACACACACACACACACACACACACACACACACACACACACACACACACACACCAGAGGAAGGTAAAAACCTCCTAACTTTAATGTGAGAGTGTGGGCATGGTTCAGTCATTAGAAACACATGGATGAGCTGTCACTCCAATTTATCTTTCCCAAACAGTGAATGTGACTCTCACACACACGGCGAGCCACCCGCCTCGACACGAGAGACTGGCCTGGCATAGAGTTTGTTTATCACTATAGTAACCAGGCTCTGGTGTACAGCAACACTATAGTACAGAGTCAGAGGGCCCTGTTCCTTGGGACCACATGGTAGGAGAGAAGGAGGAGCAGGAGGAAGTGGAGGAAGATCAGGAGGAAGAGGAGGAGGAGGAAGAAGAAGAGGAGGAGGAGGAGGAGGAAGAGGAGGAAGATCAGGAGGAGAGAGGAGGAGGAAGAAGATCAGGAGGAAGAGGAGGAGGAAGAAGAAGAGGAGCAGGAGGAGGATGAAGAGAAGGAGGATGAAGAGGGTGGGGAGGAAGATCAGGAGGAAGAGGAGGAGGAGGAGGAGTAGGAAGAGAAGGAGGAGAAGGAGGAGGAAGATCAGGAGGAAGAGAAGGAGGAAGAAGATGAGGATGAGGAAGAGGAGTAGGAAGAGAAGGAGGAGAAGGAGGAGGAAGATCAGGAGGAAGAGGAGGAGGAGTAGGAAGAGATGGAGGTGAAGGAGGAGGAAGATCAGGAGGAAGAAGAGGAAGATGAGGAGGAGGCGGAGTAGGAAGAGGAAGAGGAGGCGTAGGAGGGGGAGGAGGAGGAAGAAGAGGAAGATGAGGAGGAGGAGGAAGAAGAGGAAGATGAAGAGGGGGAGGCAGAGTAGGTAGAGGAAGAGGAGGCGTAAGAGGAGGAAGAGGAGGAGGAAGAGTAGAAGGAAGAGGAGGAGGAGGAAGAGAAGGAGGATGAAGAGTAAAAGGAAGAGGAAGAGGAGGAAGAGGAGGAGGTGAAGAAGAAGAAGACAGTAGGCTCTTACCATAGGGAGGATAGAAGTCCCTGTGATCTAGGTCTGCCACACCTGTCTGACAGGTACACAGGTAAGTTCCTCCGTACTCCAGACAGGGTCCTCCGTCAGGACACGGCCTGCTGTTGCTGCATGGGGTCTGGGTCACCTCTGAGGAGGACAGGAGGGTCAGAAAGAGAGAAACAGCATGATAAAACTGACAACATTATGTGAAGGACAGTCACTATTCAAGCCTAATCTGACACTCTGAAAAGACATATTTACAGCCTTTATTTTATTTTATTTCACCTTTATTTAACCAGGTAGGCTAGTTGAGAACACCTTTATTTAACCAGGTAGACTAGTTGAGAACACCTTTATTTAACCAGGTAGGCTAGTTGAGAACACCTTTATTTAACCAGGTAGGCTAGTTGAGAACAAGTTCTCATTTGCAACTGCGACCTGGCCAAGATAAGGCATAGCAGTGTGAACAGACAACACAGAGTTACACATGGAGTAAACAATTAACAAGTCAATAACACAGTAGAAAAAAGGGGAGTCTGTATATACATTGTGTGCAAAAGGCATGAGAAGGTAGGCGAATAATTACAATTATGCAGATTAACACTGGAGTGATAAATGATCAGATGGTTATGTACAGGTAGAGATATTGGTGTGCAAAAGAGCAGAAAAATAAATAAATAAAAACAGTATGGGGATGAGGTAGGTGAAAATGGGTGGGCTGTTTACCAATAGACTATGTACAGCTGCAGCGATCGGTTAGCTACCTACTCTGGTACTGGTACTGGTACCAAACTGACAGTAGAGTCCAGTATATAATATAATATGATATGTACCAAACTGACAGTAGAGTCCTGTATATAATATAATATGATATGTACCAAACTGACAGTAGAGTCCAGTATATAATATGATATGTACTAAACTGACAGTAGAGTCCAGTATATATTATAATATTATATGTACCAAACTGACAGTAGAGTCCAGTATATAATATGATATGATATGTACCAAACTGACAGTAAAGTCCAGTATATAATATGATATGTACCAAACTGACAGTAGAGTCCAGTATATAATATGATATGATATGTACCAAACTGACAGTAGAGTCCAGTATATAATATGATATGATATGTACCAAACTGACAGTAGAGTCCAGTATATAATATGATATGTACCAAACTGACAGTAGAGTCCAGTATATAATATAATATGATATGTACCAAACTGACAGTAGAGTCCAGTATATAATATGATATGATATGTACCAAACTGACAGTAGAGTCCAGTATATAATATGATATGTACCAAACTGACAGTAGAGTCCAGTATATAATATCATATGATATGTACCAAACTGACAGTAGAGTCCAGTATATAATATGATATGATATGTACCAAACTGACAGTAGAGTCCAGTATATCATATAATATGTACCAAACTGACAGTAGAGTCCAGTATATAATATGATATGATATGTACCAAACTGATAGTAGAGTCCAGTATATAATATAATATGATATGTACCAAACTGACAGTAGAGTCCAGTATATAATATGATATGATATGTACCAAACTGACAGTAGAGTCCAGTATATAATATGATATGATATGTAACAAACTGACAGTAGAGTCCAGTATATAATATAATATGATATGTACCAAACTGACAGTAGAGTCCTGTATATAATATGATACGTACCAAACTGACAGTAGAGTCCAGTGAAGCCGGAGGAGCAGTCACAGGTCCCATTCACTTCCACACAGACGCCACCATTCTGGCACAGACACTCCTCTGTGGATGACAGACACAGACAGAAGAGAAGAGGTCACAGACACGGACTAAAAAGACACAGAACAGCTCATAGCATGTTGGGTCATTTGCGACAGAGATATCCATCGAAAAAGCTACATGTACAACCTCAGAGGTCTATTAACACGTTTAGAGCGGTAGCTTCAACAGTTTCCCAGTCCCAGAGAACATCAACAGTATCCCAGTCCCAGAGAACATCAACAGTATCCCAGTCTCAGAGAACATCAACAGTATCCCAGTCCCGGAGAACATCAACAGTATCCCAGTCCCGGAGAACATCAACAGTATCCCAGTCCCAGAGAACATCAACAGTATCCCAGTCCCAGAGAACATCAACAGTATCCCAGTCCCAGAGAACATCAACAGTATCCCAGTCCCAGAGAACATCAACTGTCCTCATAGCTAGCTGTAGTTCACAGGAACCAGACCGTTCTCATAGCTAGCTGTAGTTCACAGGAACCAGACCGTTCTCATAGCTAGCTGTAGTTCACAGGAACCAGACTGTTCTCATAGCTAGCTGTAGTTCACAGGAACCAGACCGTTCTCATAGCTAGCTGTAGTTCACAGGAACCAGACCGTTCTCATAGCTAGCTGTAGTTCACAGGAACCAGACCGTTCTCATAGCTAGCTGTAGTTCACAGGAACCAGACCGTTCTCATAGCTAGCTGTAGTTCACAGGAACCAGACCGTTCTCATAGTTAGCTGTAGTTCACAGGAACCAGACCGTTCTCATAGCTAGCTGTAGTTCACAGGAACCAGAACGTTCTCATAGCTAGCTGTAGTTCACAGGAACCAGACCGTTCTCATAGCTAGCTGTAGTTCACAGGAACCAGAACGTTCTCATAGCTAGCTGTAGTTCACAGGAACCAGACCGTTCTCATAGCTAGCTGTAGTTCACAGGAACCAGACCGTTCTCATAGCTAGCTGTAGTTCACAGGAACCAGACCGTTCTCATAGCTAGCTGTAGTTCACAGGAACCAGACCGTTCTCATAGCTAGCTGTAGTTCACAGGAACCAGACCGTTCTCATAGCTAGCTGTAGTTCACAGGAACCAGACCGTTCTCATAGCTAGCTGTAGTTCACAGGAACCAGACCGTTGTCATAGCTAGCTGTAGTTCACAGGAACCAGACCGTTCTCATAGCTAGCTGTAGTTCACAGGAACCAGACCGTCATAGCTCATAGCTAGCTGTAGTTCACAGGAACCAGACCGTTCTCATAGCTAGTGCTAGTTCACAGGAACCAGACCGTCATAGCTAGCATAGTTCTCATAGCTAGCTGTAGTTCACAGGAACCAGACCGTTCTCTAGCTGTAGTTCACAGGAACCAGACCGTTCTCATAGCTAGCTGGACAGGAACCAGACCGTTCTCATAGCTAGATCGTTCTCATAGCTAGCGCTAGTTCACAGGAACCAGACCGTTCTCATAGCTAGCTGTAGTTCACAGGAACCACCGTTCTCATAGCTAGCTGTACCAGGAACCAGACTGTTCTCATAGCTAGCTCACAGGAACCAGACCGCTGTAGTTCACAGGAACCAGACCGTTCTCATAGCTAGCTGTAGTTCACAGGAACCAGACCGTTCACAGGAACCAGAACGTCCTCATAGCTAGCTGTAGTTCACAGGAACCAGACCGTTCTCATAGCTAGTGCTAGTTCACAGGAACCAGACCGTTCTCATAGCTAGCTGTAGTTCACAGGAACCAGACCGTTCTCATAGCTAGCTGTAGTTCACAGGAACCAGACCGTTCTCATAGCTAGCTGTAGTTAGCTAGCTAGCTGTAGTTCACAGGAACCAGACCGTTCTCATAGCTAGCTGTAGTTCACAGGAACCAGACCATTCTCATAGCTAGCGCTAGTTCACAGGAACCAGACCGTTCTCATAGCTAGCTGTAGTTCACAGGAACAAGATCGTTCTCATAGCTAGTGCTAGTTCAGAGGAACCAGACCGTTCTCATAGCTAGCTGTAGTTCACAGGAACCAGACCGTTCTCATAGCTAGCTGTAGTTCACAGGAACCAGAATGTTCTCATAGCTAGCTGTAGTTCACAGGAACCAGACCGTTCTCATAGCTAGCTGTAGTTCACAGGAACCAGACCGTTCTCATAGCTAGCTGTAGTTCACAGGAACCAGAACGTTCTCATAGCTAGCTGTAGTTCACAGGAACCAGAACGTTCTCATGGCTAGCTGTAGTTCACAGGAACCAGACCGTTCTCATAGCTAGCTGTAGTTCACAGGAACCAGACCGTTCTCATAGCTAGCTGTAGTTCACAGGAACCAGACCGTTCTCATAGTTAGCTGTAGTTCACAGGAACCAGACCGTTCTCATAGCTAGCTGTAGTTCACAGGAACCAGAACCTTCTCATAGCTAGCTGTAGTTCACAGGAACCAGACCGTTCTCATAGCTAGCGCTAGTTCACAGGAACCAGACCGTTCTCATAGCTAGCTGTAGTTCACAGGACCAGACCGTTCTCATAGCTAGCGCTAGTTCGCAGGAACCAGACCGTTCTCATAGCTAGCTGTAGTTCGCAGGAACCAGACCGTTCTCATAGCTAGCTGTAGTTCACAGGAACCAGACCGTTCTCATAGCTAGCTGTAGTTCACAGGAACCAGACCGTTCTCATAGCTAGCTGTAGTTCACAGGAACCAGAATGTTCTCATAGCTAGCTGTAGTTCACAGGAACCAGACCGTTCTCATAGCTAGCGCTAGTTCACAGGAACCAGACCGTTCTCATAGCTAGCTGTAGTTCACAGGAACCAGACCTTTCCTGCTAAATAAATGTAGTAGCTGTATCAATGCTAAATAAAGGAAGTAGCTATATCAATGCTAAATGTAGGAAGTAGCTATATCAATGCTAAATAAAGGAAGTAGCTGTATCAATGCTCAATAAAGGAAGTAGCTGTATCAATGCTAAAGAAAGGAAGTAGCTGTATCAATGCTAAATAAAGGAAGTAGCTGTATCAATGCTAAAGAAAAGAGGTAGCTGTATCAATGCTAAATAAAGGAAGTGGCTGTATCAATGCTAAAGAAAAGAGGTAGCTGTATCAATGCTAAATAAAGGAAGTGGCTGTATCAATGCTAAATAAAGGAAGTTGCTGTATCAATGCTAAATAAAGGAAGTGGCTGTTTCAATGCTAAATAAAGGAAGTAGCTGTATCAATGCTAAATAAAGGAAGTAGCTGTATCAATGCTAAAGAAAGGAAGTAGCTGTATTAATGCTAAAGAAAGGAAGTAGCTGTATCAATGCTAAATAAAGGAAGTAGCTGTATCAATGCTAAATAAAGGAAGTAGCTGTATCAATGCTAAAGAAAGGAAGTAGCTGTATTAATGCTAAAGAAAGGGAGTAGCTGTATCAATGCTAAATAAAGGAAGTAGCTGTATCAATGCTAAAGAAAAGAGGTAGCTGTATCAATGCTAAATAAAGGAAGTGGCTGTATCAATGCTAAAGAAAAGAGGTAGCTGTATCAATGCTAAATAAAGGAAGTGGCTGTATCAATGCTAAATAAAGGAAGTGGCTGTATCAATGCTAAATAAAGGAAGTGGCTGTATCAATGCTAAATAAAGGAAGTAGCTGTATCAATGCTAAATAAAGGAAGTAGCTGTATCAATGATAAATAAAGGAAGTGGCTGTATCAATGCTAAATAAAGGAAGTAGCTGTATCAATGCTAAATAAAGGAAGTAGCTGTATCAATGCTAAATAAAGGAAGTGGCTGTATCAATGCTAAATAAAGGAAGTAGCTGTATCAATGCTAAATAAAGGAATATTTAAATGTTTCTCTCCTCTCTCTGCCTCCGAATTGCAGCAGTGAAGAACAGGAAGTGGATGTATCACTGCTAAACCACTTTTTTGAAGTCAGGGAGGAAGGACGACGGATGGGTAATATTTTTCTCATGATCTGGAACATGTTTTGTGGTCTGTGTCCCGAATATCAGCCTATACCCTATGTAGTGTACTGTATTCGACCGGAGCCCTATGGGCCCTGGTCAATAGTCATGCACTATATAGGGAATAGGGTGCCATTTGGCACTCAAGAATTATCAAAATGGAGCTATGCCCCCTGGGGCAAATGAATGGACTGTTAATTAGCTGGAGAGGTTTTCATTGGCCGTGTGTTTTCTCTTTGATCTAGGAGGACCGATTAGGAGGCTCTCCGTACATCCTGTGTAATGTTACCTTCTCTCTCTCCTTCCCTGTCCTTCTCTCTTCTGCTACTTTCTCTCTCTCTCCTGCTCCTTTTTTCCACAGGGCCTTCCAAGTGAGCCAGGCAGGAAAGTATTTGGGAGATTTAGGAAAGTCTATATAAGCCTTGATAGTTACTTCAGCTCAAGGGTTGAGGAGTAGCATGAATTTGCAATGGCTCACATACTATTAAAGAGCTTTTGGAGCTGAGAAATAAATCTGTGTTGATCGTGGCTACAGGACTTCAGCCTCGGTGGGGGAAACCAATGTCTCGTGGGAGAACCTACCCACCGGTTTTGAAAACACATTGTCCATTTCCTAACACACATATAGTCCGCATCCCAAATGATACCAAATTCCCTATTTAGTGCACTACTATTGAACAGGGCCTATAGGAATAGGGTGCCATTTGGGATCAATGGCACAGTATGATATTTCCCTCTAAGGAGGTGAAATAGTACTAGAGGTAGCAGTACAATAACACAGGATGTGTCATGTGGTTTATGCAGCAAACAGCTGTTCCGTAGAGTAGACAGCAGGACCTGTAGAGGAGACAGCAGGACCATAGAGTAGACAGCAGGACCATAGAGGAGACAGCAGGACCCGTAGAGGAGACAGTAGGACCATAGAGGAGACAGCAGGACCATAGAGGAGACAGCAGAACCATAGAGTAGACAGCAGGACTATAGAGGAGACAGCAGGACCCGTAGAGGAGTCAGTAGGACCATAGAGGAGACAGCAGGACCATAGAGGAGCCAGCAGGACCATAGAGGAGACAGCAGGACTATAGAGGAGACAGAAGGACCCATAGAGGAGACAACAGGACCATAAAGAAGACAGCAGGACCCATAGAGGAGACAGCAGGACCATAGAGTAGACAGCAGGACTATAGAGGAGACAGCAGGACCGTAGAGTAGACAGCAGGACCATAGAGTAGACAGCAGGACCATAGAGTAGACAGCAGGACCATAGAGTAGACAGCAGGACCATAGAGGAGACAGCAGGACCATAGAGTAGACAGCAGGACCATAGAGGAGAGAGCAGGACCATAGAGGAGACAGCAGGACCATAGAGGAGACAGCAGGACCATAGAGGAGACAGCAAGACCCGTAGAGGAGACAGCAGGACCGTAGAGTAGTCAGCAGGACCCATAGAGTAGACAGCAGGACCATAGAGGAGACAGCAGGACCATAGAGGAGACAGCAGGACCCATAGAGGAGACAGCAGGACCATAGAGTAGACAGCAGGACCCGTAGAGTAGACAGCAGGACCATAGAGGAGACAGCAGGACCATAGAGGAGACAGCAGGGCCCGTAGAGTGGCGTGGACCTCATCCAGAGGAGTACGTGGAACAGTCAGCGAATTCATCCCAAATAGCACCCTATTCCCTATTCAGTGCACTACTTTTGACTAGCAATAATAGGAACTAGTGACTAGGGTGCCATTTGGGATGTAGTTAGAGTCCCCATGGTCAAAATCAATGCACTATGTAGGGAATAGGAATAGCAGAGTGTCAGAGTTTCCTGGTAAAAAGTAGTGCATAGGGAATAGTTTGCCGGTTCTCTGCGCTACTCTGCTGCCCAGCTGCAAGGCATATTACACCACCCTTGTCTGATGAAACTACCTGAATAAATACCAACCATCAGCTTCAGCCCAGGCAGAGGCCCCTTGTCCTTTCAAGTCTAGACAAAGCGGCACTTCCCCTTGTAAGTAAACTAATAAAAAAAAACGGGCCATAAAGCAATTGTTCCCCAGGATCGCCTGTTGTTCCCCAGGATCGCCTGTTGTTCCCCAGGATCGCCTGTTGTTCCCCAGGATCGCCTGTTGTCCCCCAGGATCGCCTGTTGTCCCCCAGGATCGCCTGTTGTCCCCCAGGATCGCCTGTTGTCCCCCAGGAACGCCTGTTGTCCCCCAGGATCGCCTGTTGTTCCCCAGGATCGCCTGTTGTTCCCCAGGATCGCCTGTTGTTCCCCAGGATCGCCTGTTGTTCCCCAGGATCGCCTGTTGTTCCCCAGGATCCCGTAGTAAACTGGGAGTTACAGATGAACAGCAGAACAGACTAGAGCTTTTTCTTTTTCCTTCTTCCAGGTACTGAGGCACATTCCTGTGGGATCAAACCCACAGCAATTCGGTGTATGTGACAAACTTAGTTTGATTTGATTTGATTTGAATACCACGTGGCTGTTATGAAAGTGAACTGTGTTTACGCGTGATCAGGGGTGTATTCATTCCACCGATTCTGTTGAAAAACTGTTCTTAAAACGGAAGCAAACGGGAATAAAATGGGGATAACCATACCTGAATTTGTCCAATAGAAACTCTCGTTTGCAACTGTTGGACTAATGATTACACCCCCAGATCAGCTAGATGCAGGCAAGAGTGTTCAAGGCGGTATTGAATGTGTCACTGCCTGTCCGTCTGTCACCTCAAATTTTTCTCTCGACCTGTGTGCACCTACGTTGTAAACTTTCATTCATAGACTAGGTTGTAGTAACCTCATGAAGGGAACAGGGAACAGTTTAGTATCACGTAGTAGCCTAAACGTATCGATGTTACATTGAACTGGGTGAATGGAATAGGAATGACAGTCATCCAATATGCTGTAACCGAAATAAGGTCGTGCTCATGAATAAATTTAAATAAACCTTCCTCCCTCATCTTAAACGTCACTGACCGCCACTGATATACCTGCTGTCTAAATGTCTTCAACTAGACTCCACTAGAAAAGGCTCTGACCTGTACCTGCTGTCTAAACGTATCCAACTAGACTCTACTAGAAAAGGCTCTGACCTGTACCTGCTGTCTAAACGTATCCAACTAGACTCTACTAGAAAAGCCTCTGACCTGTACCTGCTGTCTAAACGTATCCAACTAGACTCTACTAGAAAAGGCTCTGATCTGTACCTGCTGTCTAACTGTATCCAACTAGACTACTAGAAAAGCCTCTGACCTGTGCCTGCTGTCTAAATGTATCCAACTAGAGCAGGTTCTGTCCCAGTCACTACTTTACCTTCACAGTTGTCACCATAGAATCCTTGGGTACATGTGCAGTTGTAACTCCCAGAGCCGGTGTGTTCACAGATCTGGTGTTTGTCACAGCCCTCCCCCTCACAGGACACTGCCAGACAGACAAGAAGGACCAGGATAGAGGATGAGGCTGGACATCTACTTTAGTTTATACCATAACTTGGCCTAAGGCAACACAGTGTATGATGCCAAAAGACCATAGAGAACAGGAAAGTACAGTACTTTGAAACAAGTGTTTGGAATAAAAATGTGTAAAAAAATAAAAATAAAAAATTAGGAAATGATTAGCTCTGAGAAAGACGTTTATCACAGACAAGGTGCTCTTTTTCTATTGGACAGAGAGAGGTGGTTCTGTCCAATAGGACTCCGAGCCGATTCCATGTTTCTTCTGTCTGGCAAAATCATAGACGGTCTGACGACCTACATGCAAATGACCTCCAAAGCGAAAAACCCACCTGTTCGATTTTCAGTTTGAGGAGTAGATGATGAATTCGCACGGACCACCGCCAACTCTACGAAGGAAAATATGATAGGTTGAGGCTTTCTAGCTAATCGCAAGAATCATTCAGACAGTTACAAGGACAGTGTGCCGGCATACTACGACACAGCAATATAACACAAAGGGAGCTCTTTCTTTCTCTCTGTTTCGTGTTGTTGCTCTTGGTAGAGAAGCCCATCGCCAAGGTCTCAGCTCTCAGCCATTAGCTAACCACACCGACGCTGAGGCTCTGAAAACAGGAGACGCCGCAAAACCTTTCAACAAACCACCTGGTCACTCTAACACGGAGCTCCTAGCCACTCTCGGGATACTCCCAAACGGCACCCTGTTGCCTATACAGTACACTACGTACTACTGGCCCCATGGTCAAAAGTAGTGCACTATATAAAAGGAAAAGAGTTGCATTTGGGATGTGACCTCACCCGTCTCATCCTCCCAGAGAGAGAGAGAGGTTAGTCAGGTTTCGTTTAATACCTGCTGTCCCAATTGGAAACATGTTCTATTGCAGGAAGTCAAAACAGAGAGCAGGAAGTAGGGCTCGCCGGCCGCCTATGGTAACATTTTATATCACGAACCGTTGTTCCAGACGTGTAAAATAAACCTAGAAATGGCCCCCTATTCCCAAATGGCCCCCTATTCCCAAATGGCCCCCTATTCAGAGTGAAGATAGATCCCAAATGGCCCCCTATTCAGAGTGAAGATAGATCCCAAATGACCCCCTATTCCCAAATGGCCCCCTATTCAGAGTGAAGACAGATCCCAAATGGCCCCCTATTCAGAGTGAAGATAGAACCCAAATGGCCCCCTATTCAGAGTGAAGATAGATCCCAAATGGCCGCCTATTCAGAGTGAAGATAGATCCCAAATGGCCGCCTATTCAGAGTGAAGATAGATCCCAAATGGCCGCCTATTCAGAGTGAAGATAGATCCCAAATGGCCCCCTATTCAGAGTGAAGATAGATCCCAAATGGCCCCCTATTCAGAGTGAAGATAGATCCCAAATGGCCCCCTATTCAGAGTGAAGATAGATCCCAAATGGCCCCCTATTCAGAGTGAAGATAGAACCCAAATGGCCCCCTATTCAGAGTGAAGATAGATCCCAAATGGCCGCCTATTCAGAGTGAAGATAGATCCCAAATGGCCGCCTATTCAGAGTGAAGATAGATCCCAAATGGCTGCCTATTCAGAGTGAAGATAGATCCCAAATGGCCGCCTATTCAGAGTGAAGATAGATCCCAAATGGCCGCCTATTCAGAGTGAAGATAGATCCCAAATGGCTGCCTATTCAGAGTGAAGATAGATCCCAAATGGCCCCCTATTCAGAGTGAAGATGCATCCCAAATGGCCCCCTATTCAGAGTGAAGATGCATCCCAAATGGCCCCCTATTCAGAGTGAAGATGCATCCCAAATGACCCCCTATTCCCAAATGGCCCCCGATTCCCAAATGACCCCCTATTCCCAAATGGCCCCCTATTCCCAAATGGCCCACTATTCCCAAATGGCCCACTATTCCCAAATGGCGCCCTATTCCCAAATGGCCCCCTATTTCCAAATGGCCCACTATTCCCAAATGGCCCCCGATTCCCAAATGGCGCCCCATTCCCAAATGGCCCCCGATTCCCAAATGGCCCACTATTGACCAGGACACATGTTGTTCTTCTCTCCATAAACTGGCAGAATAAAAGTCAGTGAATCTCAAATGGCACCCTATTCCCTAAAGGGGACTTAAGTAAGCCTTGTCGGAACCAGAACGGCCCATAGTGCAGGAGTCTGTCTCCTGACTCTGTAGTGATGGTTCAGCTTGATGAGAACGGCCCGTAGGGCAGGAGTCTGTCTCCTGACTCTGTAGTGATGGTTCAGATTGATGAGAACGGCCCGTAGGGCAGGAGTCTGTCTCCTGACTCTGTAGTGATGGTTCAGCTTGATGAGAACGACCCATAGGGCCAAGTGTCCAAGTGCACTAGGCAGGGCCCTGGTCCAAGTGCACTAGGCAGGGCCCTGGTCCAAGTGCACTAGGCAGGGTCCTGGTCCAAGTGCACTAGGCAGGGCCCTGGTCCAAGTGCACTGAGCAGGGCCCTGGTCCAAGTGCACTAGGCAGGGCCCTATGTAGGGCCCTGGTTAAAGTGCACTATGTAGGGCCCAGGTCCAAGTGCACTAGGCAGGGCCCTGGTCCAAGTGTACTATGTAGGGCCCTGGTTAAAGTGCACTATGTAGGGCCCTGGTTAAAGTGCACTAAGGCAGGGCCCTGGTCCAAGTGTACTTTTTAGGGCCCTGGTTAAAGTGCACTATGTAGGGCCCTGGTCCAAGTGCACTAGGCAGGGCCCTGGTCCAAGTGCACTAGGCAGGGCCCTGGTCCAAGTGCACTAGGCAGGGCCCTGGTCCAAGTGTACTATGTAGGGCCCTGGTCCAAGTGCACTAGGCAGGGCCCTGGTCCAAGTGCACTATGTAGGCCCCTGTTCAAAGTGCACTATGTAGGGCCCTGGTTAAAGTGCACTATGTAGGGCCCTGGATAAAGTGCACTAGGCAGGGCCCTGGTCAAAGTGCACTATGTAGGGCCCTGGTTAAAGTGCACTATGTAGGGCCCTGGTCAAAGTGTACTATGCAGGGCCCTGGCCCAAGTGCACTAGGCAGGGCCATGGTCCAAGTGCACTAGGCAGGGCCCTGGTCAAAGTGTACTAGGCAGGGCCCTGGTCCAAGTGCACTAGGCAGGGCCCTGGTCCAAGTGTACTATGTAGGGCCCTGGTCCAAGTGCACTAGGTAGGGCCCTGGTCCAAGTGCACTAGGTAGGGCCCTGGTCAAAGTGTACTATGTAGGGCCCTGGTCCAAGTGTTAGGGTTATCTCACCTGTCTCACACAGAGGCTGGGTAGCCCCCTCGGCTATATCACCTGTCTCACACAGAGACTGGGTAGCCCCCTCGGCTATATCACCTGTCTCACACAGAGACTAGGTAGCCCCCTCAGCTATATCACCTGTCTCACACAGAGACTGGGTAGCCCCCTCGGCTATATCACCTGTCTCACACAGAGACTGGGTAGCCCCCTCGGCCATATCACCTGTCTCACACAGACTCTGGGTAGCCCCCTCGGCTAAATCACCTGTCTCACACAGAGACTGGGTAGCCCCCTCGGCTATATCACCTGTCTCACACAGACTCTGGGTAGCCCCCTCGGCTATATCACCTGTCTCACACAGAGACTGGGTAGCCCCCTCGGCTATATCACCTGTCTCACACAGAGACTGGGTAGCCCTCTCGGCTATCTCACCTGTCTCACACAGAGACTGGGTAGCCCCCTCGGCTATCTCACACAGAGACTGGGTAGCCCCCTCGGCTAACTCACACAGAGACTGGGTAGCCCCCTCGGCTAACTCACACAGAGACTGGGTAGCCCCCTCGGCTATATCACCTGTCTCACACAGAGACTGGGTAGTCCCCTCGGCTATCTCACCTGTCTCACACAGAGACTGGGTAGCCCCCTCGGCTAACTCACACAGAGACTGGGTAGCCCCCTCGGCTAACTCACACAGAGACTGGGTAGCCCCCTCGGCTAACTCACACAGAGACTGGGTAGCCCCCTCGGCTAACTCACACAGAGACTGGGTATCCCCCTCGGCTATCTCACCTGTCTCACACAGAGACTGGGTATCCCCCTCAGCTATCTCACCTGTCTCACACAGAGACTGGGTAGCCCCCTCGGCTATCTCACCTGTCTCACACAGAGACTGGGTAGCCCCCTCGGCTATCTCATCTGTCTCACACAGAGACTGGGTAGCCCCCTCGGCTATCTCACCTGTCTCACACAGAGACTGGGTAGCCCCCTCGGCTATATCACCTGTCTCACACAGAGACTGGGTAGCCCCCTCGGCTATATCACCTGTCTCACACAGAGACTGGGTAGCCCCCTCGGCTATATCACCTGTCTCACACAGACTCTGGGTAGCCCCCTCGGCTAACTCACACAGAGACTGGGTAGCCCCCTCGGCTAACTCACACAGAGACTGGGTAGCCCCCTCGGCTAACTCACACAGAGACTGGGTAGCCCCCTCGGCTAACTCACACAGAGACTGGGTAGCCCCCTCGGCTAAATCACCTGTCTCACACAGAGACTGGGTAGCCCCCTCGGCTAAATCACCTGTCTCACACAGAGACTGGGTAGCCCTCTCGGCTAAATCACCTGTCTCACACTGACTGGGTAGCCCCCTCGGCTATATCACCTGTCTCACACAGACTCTGGGTAGCCCCCTCGGCTAACTCACACAGAGACTGGGTAGCCCCCTCGACTAACTCACACAGAGACTGGGTAGCCCCCTCGGCTAACTCACACAGAGACTGGGTAGCCCCCTCGGCTAACTCACACAGAGACTGGGTAGCCCCCTCGGCTAACTCACACAGAGCCCCACACACACAGGTGAAGTTGTCAACTCCTTGTACACACAGCGCACCATTGAGGCAGGCTCCGTCATTGCACACACACACACGCACGCGCACGCGCACACACACACAGAAACACACGGAAACACACAGAAACACACGGAAACACACGGAAACACACATACACACAGAGAGAGATAGACACATATATGGGATATTTACTCAGCTGATTAATATATCCGCCACACCGCTCCCCTCACCCTGAAAATATGTGCTGCTGGCTGTGAAAGATATTAGAGGAGGTTTGATACGTCTCCACAGGCTGGACTGTGGGAACAGGAACGGCAGCAAGCAGGGAGGAGAGGGGGGACAGGGAGAGGAGAGGGGGGACAGGGAGAGGAGAGGGGGACATGGTAGGACAGAGAGGGGGGAACAGGGAGAGGAGAGGGGGGACAGGGAGAGGAGAGGGGGACAGGGTAGGACAGAGCGGGGGGAACAGGGAGAGGAGAGGGGGGGCAGGGAGAGGAGAGGGGGACAGGGAGAGGAGAGGGGGACAGGGAGAGGAGAGGGGGGACAGGGAGAGGAGAGGGGGGACATGGTAGGACAGAGAGGGGGGAACAGGGAGAGGAGAGGGGGGACAGGGAGAGGAGAGGGGGACAGGGTAGGACAGAGAGGGGGGAACAGGGAGAGGAGAGGGGGGACAGGGAGAGGAGAGGGGGACAGGGTAGGACAGAGAAGGGGGAACAGGGAGAGGAGAGGGGGACAGAGAGAGGAGAGGGGGACATGGTAGGACAGAGAGGGGGAACAGGGAGAGGAGAGGGAGACAGGGTAGGACAGAGAGGGGGACAGGGAAAGGAGAGGGGGACAGGGAAGAACAAGAAGGGGAACAGGGAGAGGAGAGGGGGACAGGGTAGGACAGAGAGGGGACAGGGAGAGGAGAGGGGGACAGGGAAGGACAGAGAGGGGACAGGGAGAGGAGATGGGGACAGGGTAGGACTGAGAAGGGGGAGGGGAGAGGCGTCAAACCACGCAAGTACCATAGAGGCGGGACATAGCGACGTCTGGTAAGTAAGAGGGGAGAAGAGAGGGGGAACAGAGACGAGAGACGAGAGGGGGAACAGAGATGAGAGACGAGAGGGGGAACAGAGATGAGAGGAGAGAAGGAGAAAAGAGAGAAGAGGAGAGACAGAGAGAGAGAGAGGAGAGAGACAGACAGAGAGAAGATGGAGAACAGAGAGGAGAGGAGAGAGAGAGAGAGAGAGAGAGAGAGAGAGGAGAGGAGAGGAGAGAGAGAGAGACAGAGAGGAGAGGAGAAAGGGAGAACAGAGAGGAGAGGGAGAACAGAGAGGAGAGGAGAGAGACAGACAGAGAGGAGAGGGATGACAGAGAGGAGAGGAGAGGAGAGAGACAGAGAGGAGAGGAGAGAGAGACAGACAGAGAGGAGAGAGATGGAGAGGAGAGAGAGAGAGACAGAGAGGAGAGGAGAGGGAGAACAGAGAGGAGAGGAGAGAGACAGACAGAGAGGAGAGGGATGACAGAGAGGAGAGGAGAGAGAGACAGACAGAGAGGAGAGGACAAAGGGAGAACAGAGAGGAACAAGGTTGTGGGACAGATGGTTGTGTGATTGGGGTAAAGGTAGAGTAAGGAGAGAGGGAGGGAGAGAGGGTACTGTACCTGTTTGGCAGACTGTCCCTGTAAACCCAGGTGGACACTGGCAGATGAAGCCGTTAACCTGGTCTGAGCAGGTACCTCCGTTCTGACATGGATATGACGAGCACTCCTCTACATCTACACACACACACACACACACACACACACACACACACACACACACACACACACACACACACACACACAGAGAGAGACAGAGACAGAGAGACATGAGGATGAATAGGGTGACTGCAGTATCAACACATACAGGACTGAATAAACCCAGGCTGATTTAGTAGAAGGTGATGAATTGTCCAAGAGGAGTGTTACTAGGAGACCTGGCAGGAGAAGCAGAGAGACCTGGCAGGAGGAGGAGAGAGACCTGGCAGGAGGAGGAGAGAGACCTGGCAGGAGGAGTGTTACAGAGAGACCTGGCAGGAGGAGTGTTACAGAGAGACCTGGCAGGAGGAGCAGAGAGACCTGGCAGGAGGAGTGTTACAGAGAGACCTGGCAGGAGGAGCAGAGAGACCTGGCAGGAGGAGTGTTACGGAGAGACCTGGCAGGAGGAGCAGAGAGACCTGGCAGAAGGAGTAGAGAGACCTGGCAGGAGGAGTAGAGAGACCTGGCAGGAGGAGCAGAGAGACCTGGCAGGAGGAGTAGAGAGACCTGGCAGGAGGAGCAGAGAGACCTGGCAGGAGGAGTAGAGAGACCTGGCAGGAGGAGCAGATAGACCTGGCATGAGGAGCAGAGAGACCTGGCATGAGGAGCAGAGAGACCTGGCAGGAGGAGTGTTACAGAGAGACCTGGCAGGAGGAGTGTTACAGAGAGACCCGGCAGGAGGAGTGTTACAGAGAGACCTGGCAGGAGTGTTACAGAGAGACCTGGCAGGAGGAGCAGAGAGACCTGGCAGGAGGAGTGTTACGGAGATACCTGGCAGGAGGAGCAGAGAGACCTGGCAGGAGGAGCAGAGAGACCTGGCAGGAGGAGTAAAGAGACCTGTCAGGAGGAGCAGAGAGACCTGGCAGGAGGAGCAGAGAGACCTGGCAGGAGGAGTAAAGAGACCTGGCAGGAGGAGTAGAGAGACCTGGCAGGAGGAGCAGAGAACCCTGTCAGGAGGAGCAGAGAGCTGACAGGAGGAGCAGAGAAACCTGGCAGGAGGAGCAGAGAGACCTGGCAGGAGGAGCAGAGAACCCTGACAGGAGGAGCAGAGAGACCTGGCATGAGGAGCAGAGAACCCTGTCAGGAGGAGCAGAGAGACCTGACAGGAGGAGCAGAGAAACCTGGCAGGAGGAGCAGAGAACCCTGACAGGAGGAGCAGAGAGACCTGGCATGAGGAGCAGAGAAACCTGTCAGGAGGAGCAGAGAGACCTGACAGGAGGAGCAGAGAAACCTGGCAGGAGGAGCAGAGATCCCTGGCAGGAGGAGCAGAGAGACCTGTCATTGACCTGGTATGCATATTACAAGGAGATGACTCTAAAGGAAATATCTTATCAGGTTGTGCATTGGCAGGTCAGATGAAATCTAGCTTTTACAAGCTGACATCCTCTTTCCTGGCCCAGCAGAGCATGGAGCAGAGAAGACCAGAGAGGAGAGGGACAGAGAAGACCAGAGAGGAGAGAGGAGAGGGACCGAGACCAGAGAGGAGAGAGGAGAGGGACAGAGAAGACCAGAGAGGAGAGAGGAGAGGGACAGAGAAGACCAGAGAGGAGAGAGGAGAGGGACCGAGACCAGAGAGGAGAGAGGAGTGGGACAGAGAGGAGACCAGAGAGGAGAGAGGAGTGGGACAGAGAAGACCAGAGAGGAGACAGAGAGAGAGAGAGAGAGAGAGAGAGAGAGAGAGAGAGGAGAGAGAGGAGATGGACAGATAAGACCAGAGAGGAGAGAGGAGAGGGACAGAAAAGACCAGAGAGGAGAGAGGAACTGGGACAGAGACCAGAGAGGAGCAGTGGAGTGGGACAGAGACCAGAGAGGAGTGGAACAGAGAAGACCAGAGAGGAGAGACGAGTGGGACAGAGACCAGAGAGGAGCAGAGGAGTGGGACAGAGAAGACCAGAGAGGAGAGAGGAACTGGGACAGAGACCAGAGAGGAGCAGAGGAGTGGGACAGAGACCAGAGAGGAGTGGAACAGAGAAGATCAGAGAGGAGAGAGGAGTGGGACAGAGAAGACCAGAGAGGAGCAGAGGAGTGGGACAGAGAAGACCAGAGAGGAGAGAGGAGTGGGACAGAGAAGACCAGAGAGGAGAGAGGAGAGGGACAGAGAAGACCAGAGAGGAGAGAGGAGAGGGACAGAGAAGACCAGAGAGGAGAGAGGAGAGGGACAGAGAAGACCAGAGAGGAGAGAGGAGTGGGACAGAGAAGACCAGAGAGGAGAGAGGAGAGGGACAGAGAAGACCAGAGAGGAGAGAGGAGAGAGACAGAGAATACCAGAGAGGAGAGAGGAGAGGGACAGAGAAGACCAGAGAGGAGAGAGGAGAGGGACAGAGAAGACCAGAGAGGAGAGAGGAGAGGGACAGAGAAGGCCAGAGAGGAGAAAGGAGAGGGACAGAGAAGACCAGAGAGGAGAGCAGAATGGGACAGAGACCAGAGAGGAGAGAGGAGAGGGACAGAGACCAGATAGGAGAGGAGAGAGGAGTGGGACAGAGACCAGAGAGGAGAGGAGAGAGGAGTGGGACAGAGCAGACCAGAGAGGAGAGAGGAGAGGGACAGAGAAGACCAGAGAGGAGAGAGGAGAGGGACAGAGACCAGAGAGGAGAGGAGAGAGGAGTGGGACAGAGAAGACCAGAGAGGAGAGAGGAGAGGGTAAGAGACCAGAGAGGAGAGAGGAGATGGACAGAGACCAGAGAGGAGAGAGGAGTGGAACAGAGACCAGAGAGGAGAGAGGAAAGGGACAGAGACTAGAGAGGAGAGAGGAGTGGGACAGAGACCAGAGAGGAGAGAGGAATGGGACAGAGAAGACCAGAGAGGAGAGAGGAGAGGGACAGAGACCAGAGAGGAGAGAGGAGAGGGACAGAGAAGACCAGAGAGGAGAGAGGAGTGGGACTCTTTCTTTCTCTATCTCTGAGGACCTGAGCCCTAGGACCATGCTTCAGGACTACCTGGCCTGATGACTCCTTGCTGTCCCCAGTCCACCTGGCCGTGCTGCTGCTCCAGTTTCAACTGTTCTGCCTGCGACTATGGAACCCTGACCTGTTCACCGGACGTGCTACCTGTCCCAGACCTGCTGTTTTCAACTCTCTAGAGACAACAGGAGCAGTAGAGATACTCTGAATGATCAGCTATGAAAGCCAACTGACATTTACTCCTGAGGTGCTGACCTGTTGCACCCTCTACAACCACTGTGATTATTATTATTTGACCCTGCTGGTCATCTATGAACATTTGAACATCTTGGTCATGTTCTGTTATAATCTCCACCTGGTACAGCCAGAAGAGGACTGGCCACCCCTCATAGTCTGGTTCCTCTCTAGGTTTCTTCCTAGGTTTTGGCCTTTCTAGGGAGTTTTTCCTAGACACCGTGCTTCTACATCTGCATTGCTTGCTGTTTGGGGTTTTAGGCTTGGTTTCTGTACAGCACTTTGAGATATCAGCTGATGTAAGAAGGGCTATATAAATAAATTTGATTGGGGTAAAGGTAGAGTAAGGAGAGAAGGAGGGAGCGAGAGAGAGACAGAGAGGAGAGGAGAGAGAGACAGACAGAGAGGAGATGAGAGGACAAAGGGAGAACAGAGAGGAACAAGGTTGTGGGACAGATGGTTGTGTGATTGGGGTAAAGGTAGAGTAAGGAGAGAGGGAGGGAGAGAGGGTACTGTACCTGTTTGGCAGACTGTCCCTGTAAACCCAGGTGGACACTGGCAGATGAAGCCGTTAACCTGGTCTGAGCAGGTACCTCCATTCTGACATGGATATGACGAGCACTCCTCTACATCTACACACACACACACACACACACACACACACACACACACACACACACACACACACACACACACACACACAGAGAGAGACAGAAAGGAGAGAGGAGTGGAACAGAGAAGACCAGAGAGGAGAGAGGAGAGGGACAGAGAAGACCAGAGAGGAGAGAGGAGAGGAACAGAGACCAGAGAGGAGAGAGGAGTGGAACAGAGACCAGAGAGGAGAGAGGAATGGGACAGAGAAGACCAGAGAGGAGAGAGGAGAGGGACAGAGACCAGAGAGGAGAGGGACAGAGACCAGAGAGGAGAGAGGAGTGGGACAGAGACCAGAGAGGAGAGAGGAATGGGACAGAGACCAGAGAGGAGAGAGGAGTGGGACAGAGACCAGAGAGGAGAGGGACAGAGACCAGAGAGGAGAGGGGAGAGGGACAGAGACCAGAGAGGAGAGAGGAGAGGGACAGAGACCATAGAGGAGAGAGGAATGGGACAGAGAAGACCAGAGAGGAGAGAGGAATGGGACAGAGAAGACCAGAGAGGAGAGAGGAGAGGGACAGAGAAGACCAGAGAGGAGAGAGGAGTGGGACAGAGAAGACCAGAGAGGAGAGAGGAGAGGGACAGAGAAGACCAGAGAGGAGAGAGGAGAGGAACAGAGACCAGAGAGGAGAGAGGAGTGGAACAGAGACCAGAGAGGAGAGAGGAATGGGACAGAGAAGACCAGAGAGGAGAGAGGAGAGGGACAGAGACCAGAGAGGAGAGGGACAGAGACCAGAGAGGAGAGAGGAGTGGGACAGAGACCAGAGAGGAGAGAAGAATGGGACAGAGACCAGAGAGGAGAGAGGAGTGGGACAGAGACCAGAGAGGAGAGGGACAGAGACCAGAGAGGAGAGAGGAGAGGGACAGAGACCAGAGAGGAGAGAGGAGAGGGACAGAGACCATAGAGGAGAGAGGAATGGGACAGAGAAGACCAGAGAGGAGAGAGGAGAGGGACAGAGAAGACCAGAGAGGAGAGAGGAGAGGGACAGAGAAGACCAGAGAGGAGAGAGGAGTGGGACAGAGACCAGAGAGGAGCAGAGGAGAGGGACAGAGAAGACCAGAGAGGAGAGAGGAGAGGGACAGAGACCAGAGAGGAGAGAGGAGTGGGACAGAGAAGACCAGAGAGGAGAGAGGAGAGGGACAGAGAAGACCAGAGAGGAGAGAGGAGTGGGACAGAGACCAGAGAGGAGCAGAGGAGAGGGACAGAGACCAGAGAGGAGAGAGGAGAGGGACAGAGAAGACCAGAGAGGAGAGAGGAGAGGGACAGAGACCAGAGAGGAGAGAGGAGTGGGACAGAGAAGACCAGAGAGGAGAGAGGAGAGGGACAGAGAAGACCAGAGAGGAGAGAGGAGTGGGACAGAGACCAGAGAGGAGCAGAGGAGAGGGACAGAGACCAGAGAGGAGAGAGGAGAGGGACAGAGAAGACCAGAGAGGAGAGAGGAGAGGGACAGAGACCAGAGAGGAGAGAGGAGTGGGACAGAGAAGACCAGAGAGGAGAGAGGAGTGGAACAGATTATGTTATGTTATGTTTGAAGATCTCGTGGAAAGCCTTCCCAGAAGACTGGAGGCCTGTTACAGCAGCAAAATGGGGACAAACTCCATATTAATGACCATGATTTTTGGAGGTTCACATACCCTTTGGTCATGTAGTGTATAAACTACGCATTGATACATCGAGCCCAGCCCAAAGGTTTAAAAAAAATATTTACTAGTCACCAAAGTTCCTGGAGCCTGTCTTTAAACCTATCAAATCCTCTCAGATCTAGGGGCTGTGGGGTTGTGTCTAAACAGGGCCTGTATTAAACCTATCAAATCCTCTCAGATCTAGGGGCTGTGGGGTTGTGTCTAAACAGGGGCTGAATTAAACCTATCAAATCCTCTCAGATCTAGGGGCAGTGGGGTTGTTTCTAAACAGGGCCTGTATTAAACCTATCAAATCCTCTCAGATCTAGGGGCTGTGGGGTTGTTTCTAAACAGGGGCTGAATTAAACCTATCAAATCCTCTCAGATCTAGGGGCTGTGGGGTTGTTTCTAAACAGGGGCTGAATTAAACCTATCAAATCCTCTCAGATCTAGGGGCTGTGGGGTTGTGTCTAAACAGGGGCTGAATTAAACCTATCAAATCCTCTCAGATCTAGGGGCAGTGGGGTTGTTTCTAAACAGGGGCTGTAATAAACCTATCAAATCCTCTCAGATCTAGGGGCTGTGGGGTTGTGTCTAAACAGGGGCTGAATTAAACCTATCAAATCCTCTCAGATCTAGGGGCAGTGGGGTTGTTTCTAAACAGGGGCTGTAATAAACCTATCAAATCCTCTCAGATCTAGGGGCTGTGGGGTTGTTTCTAAACAGGGGCTGTAATAAACCTATCAAATCCTCTCAGATCTAGGGGCTGTGGGGTTGTTTCTAAACAGGGGCTGTAATAAACCTATCAAATCCTCTCAGATCTAGGGGCTGTGGGGTTGTTTCTAAACAGGGGCTGTAATAAACCTATCAAATCCTCTCAGATCTAGGGGCAGTGGGGTTGTTTCTAAACAGGGGCTGGGGTATTTATGGCTCCGGGGCAGAACGGAGCAGAGTGACTGTGGTCAAAGGTCAAAGTTCACCGACTGACCTATCTGGCACCGGGGTCCTGTGAAGCCAGCCAGACAAGAGCAGGTGAAGGAAGGGTTGCCGGTGATGCAGTCGTCTATACAGCGACCTCCGTTCAGACAGGGTCGAAGGTGTGGACACACCGACGCTGAGGAGGAGACAGAACAGCTAGTTAGTGAGGAGGATAGAGAGAACAGCTAGTTAGTGATAAGGAGAGAGAGAACAGCTAGTTAGTGAGGAGGAGAGAGAGAGAACAGCTAGTTAGTGAGGAGGAGAGAAAGAGAACAGCTGGTTAGTGAGGAGGAGAGAGAGAGACCAGCTAGTTAGTGAGGAGGAGAGAGAGAGACCAGCTAGTTAGTGAGGAGGAGAGAGAGAGAACAGCTAGTTAGTGAGGAGGAGAGAGAGAGAAGAGCTAGTTAGTGAGGAGGAGACAGAACAGCTAGTTAGTGAGGAGGAGAGAGAGAGAACAGCTAGTTAGTGAGGAGGAGAGAGAGAGAACAGCTAGTTAGTGAGGAGGAGAGAGAGAGAACAGCTAGTTAGTGAGGAGGAGAGAGAGAGACCAGCTAGTTAGTGAGGAGGAGAGAGAGAGAGACCAGCTAGATAGTGAGGAGGAGAGAGAAAACAGCTAGTTAGTGAGGAGGAGATAGAGAGAACAGCTGGTTAGTGAGGAGGAGAGACAGAACAGCTAGTTAGTGAGGAGGAGAGAGAGAGAACAGCTAGTTAGTGAGGAGGAGATACAGAGAACAGCTAGTTAGTGAGGAGGAGAGAGAGAACATCTAGTTAGTAAGGAGGAGAGAGAGAACATCTAGTTAGTGAGGAGGAGAGAGAGAACATTTAGTTAGTGAGGAGGAGAGATAGAACAGCTAGTTAGTGAGGAGGAGAGATAGAACAGCTAGTTAGTGAGGAGGGGAGATAGAACAGCTAGTTAGTGAAGAGGAGAGAGAGAGAGAACAGCTAGTTAGTGAGGAGGAGAGATAGAACAGCTAGTTAGTGAGGATGAGAGAGAGAGAGAACAGCTAGTTAGTGAGGAGGAGAGAATGAGAACAGCTAGTTAGTGAGGGGGAGAGATAGAACAGCTAGATAGTGAGGAGGAGAGAGAGACCAGCTAGTTAGTGAGGAGGAGAGAGAGAGAACAGCTAGTTAGTGAGGAGGAGAGAGAGAGAGAAGAGCTAGTTAGTGAGGAGGAGAGAGAGAGAACAGCTAGTTAGTGAGGAGGAGAGAGAGAGAACAGCTAGTTAGTGAGGAGGAGAGAGAGAGAACAGCTAGTTAGTGAGGAGGAGAGAGAGAGAACAGCTAGAGGAGGAGAGAGAGAGAACAGCTAGTTAGTGAGGAGGAGAGAGAGAGACCAGCTAGTTAGTGAGGAGGAGAGAGAGAGAGACCAGCTAGATAGTGAGGAGGAGAGAGAAAACAGCTAGTTAGTGAGGAGGAGATAGAGAGAACAGCTGGTTAGTGAGGAGGAGAGACAGAACAGCTAGTTAGTGAGGAGGAGAGAGAGAGAACAGCTAGTTAGTGAGGAGGAGATACAGAGAACAGCTAGTTAGTGAGGAGGAGAGAGAGAACATCTAGTTAGTAAGGAGGAGAGAGAGAACATCTAGTTAGTGAGGAGGAGAGAGAGAACATTTAGTTAGTGAGGAGGAGAGATAGAACAGCTAGTTAGTGAGGAGGAGAGATAGAACAGCTAGTTAGTGAGGAGGGGAGATAGAACAGCTAGTTAGTGAAGAGGAGAGAGAGAGAGAACAGCTAGTTAGTGAGGAGGAGAGATAGAACAGCTAGTTAGTGAGGATGAGAGAGAGAGAGAACAGCTAGTTAGTGAGGAGGAGAGAATGAGAACAGCTAGTTAGTGAGGGGGAGAGATAGAACAGCTAGATAGTGAGGAGGAGAGAGAGACCAGCTAGTTAGTGAGGAGGAGAGAGAGAGAACAGCTAGTTAGTGAGGAGGAGAGAGAGAGAAGAGCTAGTTAGTGAGGAGGAGACAGAACAGCTAGTTAGTGAGGAGGAGAGAGAGAGAACAGCTAGTTAGTGAGGAGGAGAGAGAGAGAACAGCTAGTTAGTGAGGAGGAGAGAGAGACCAGCTAGTTAGTGAGGAGGAGAGAGAGAGAGACCAGCTAGATAGTGAGGAGGAGAGAGAAAACAGCTAGTTAGTGAGGAGGAGATAGAGAGAACAGCTGGTTAGTGAGGAGGAGAGACAGAACAGCTAGTTAGTGAGGAGGAGAGAGAGAGAACAGCTAGTTAGTGAGGAGGAGATACAGAGAACAGCTAGTTAGTGAGGAGGAGAGAGAGAACATCTAGTTAGTAAGGAGGAGAGAGAGAACATCTAGTTAGTGAGGAGGAGAGAGAGAACATTTAGTTAGTGAGGAGGAGAGATAGAACAGCTAGTTAGTGAGGAGGAGAGATAGAACAGCTAGTTAGTGAGGAGGGGAGATAGAACAGCTAGTTAGTGAAGAGGAGAGAGAGAGAGAACAGCTAGTTAGTGAGGAGGAGAGATAGAACAGCTAGTTAGTGAGGAGGAGAGATAGAGAACAGCTAGTTAGTGAGGCGAGAAGTCATGCAGCTTCAGTCAGCCCTAGTCCCATAAGTCATGCAGAGTCAGTCCTAGTCCCATAAGTCATGCAGAGTCAGTCCTAGTCCCATAAGTCATGCAGAGTCAGTCCTAGTCCCATAAGTCATGCAGAGTCAGCCCTAGTCCCATAAGTCATGCAGAGTCAGTCCTAGTCCCATACGCCATGCAGAGTCAGTCCTACAATACGCTAGTCCAGCTAAGACAATGGAGGATAGGGTACATCAGACAAATGTTGTGTCAAATCAAATCACAATCAACTCACAATTATATTAAAGTGCATTTAACAACGTCACAACACACTTAATTTTTTATTTTTTATTTTTATCATAATGTCTAAATATCCCTCCTCCATCTTACCGGAGTCGTTGCATCCGCCCACCTCCACCTGGGCATTGTCGATCCGGAACACCCATCTCCCGGGGTAACCCACATTGGTGGTTCCCTCCACATCCACGACATCATCAGTACGAGACCCCGGGATGTTGAAGTAGCGTTTCCCGTCGCCAGCGTTAAAACCTGCCTAGGAGCAGACACTGAGTTACAGTTTAGAGTGATGCTGAAGAGAGACCACACTGAGTTACAGTTTAGAGTGATGCTGAAGAGAGACCACACTGAGTTACAGTTTAGAGTGATGCTGAAGAGAGACCACACTGAGTTACAGTTTAGAGTGATGCTGAAGAGAGACCACACTGAGTTACAGTTTAGAGTGATGCTGAAGAGAGACCACACTGAGTTACAGTTTAGAGTGATGATGAAGAGACCACCCTTAAAGACATGTCCCGGGTGATGCTGAAGAGACCACCCTTAAAGACATGTCCTGGGTGATGCTGAAGAGAGACCCCCCCCTTAAAGACATGTTCCGGGTGATGCTGAAGAGAGACCACACTTAAAGACATGCTCTGGGTGATGCTGAAGAGGGACCACCCTTAAAGACATGTCCCGGGTGATGCTGAAGAGAGACCACCCTTAAAGACATGTCCCGGGTGATGCTGAAGAGAGACCACACTTAAAGACATGTCCCGGGTGATGCTGAAGAGAGACCTCCCTTAAAAACATGTTCCGGGTGATGCTGAAGAGACCACCCTTAAAGACATTCTCCGGGTGATGCTGAAGAGACCACCATTAAAGACATGCTCTGGGTGATGCTGAAGAGACCACCCTTAAAGACATGCTCCGGGTGATGCTGAAGAGGGACCACCCTTACAGACATGCTCCGGGTGATGCTGAAAAGGGATGACTCTTAAAGACATGCACCGGGTGATGATGAAGAGGGACCACCCTTAAAGTCATGCTCCGGGTGATGCTGAAGAGGGACCACCCTTAAAAACATGTCCCGGGTGATGCTGAAGAGGGACCACCCTTAAAGACATGCTCCGGGTGATGCTGAAGAGAGACCACCCTTAAAGACATGTCCCGGGTGATGCTGAAGAGAGACCACCCTTAAAGACATGTCCCGGGTGATGCTGAAGAGACCACCCTTAAAGACATGCTCCGGGTGATGCTGAAGAGACCACCCTTAAAGACATGCTTCGGGTGATGCTGAAGAGACCACCCTTAAAGACATGCTCTGGGTGATGCTGAAGAGGGACCACCCTTAAAGACCTGCTCCGGGTGATGCTGAAGAGAGACCACCCTTAAAGACATGCTCCGGGTGATGCTGAAGAGACCATCCTTAAAGACATGCTCCGGGTGATGCTGAAGAGGGACCACCCTTAAAGACATGCTCCGGGTGATGATGAAGAGACCACCCTTAAAGACATGCTCCGGGTGATGCTGAAGAGACCACCCTTAAAGACATGCTCCGGGTGATGCTGAAGAGACCACCCTTAAAGACATGCTCCGGGTGATGCTGAAGAGGGACCACCCTTAAAGACCTGCTCCGGGTGATGCTGAAGAGACCACCCTTAAAGACATGCTCCGGGTGATGCTGAAGAGGGACCACACTTAAAGACATGCTCCGGGTGATGCTGAAGAGCGACCACCCTTAAAGACATGTCCCGGGTGATGCTGAAGAGACCACCCTTAAAGACATGCTCCGGGTGATGCTGAAGAGAGACCACCCTTAAAGACATGCTCCGGGTGATGATGAAGAGACCATCCTTAAAGTCATGCTCCGGGTGATGCTGAAGAGACCACCCTTAAAGACATGCTCCGGGTGATGCTGAAGAGGGACCACCCTTAAAGACATGCTCCGGGTGATGCTGAAGAAACCACCCTTAAAGACATGCTCCGGGTCATGCTGAAGAGACCACCCTTAAAGACATGCTTCGGGTGATGCTGAAGAGGGACCACCCTTAAAGACATGCTCCGGGTGATGCTGAAGAGAGACCACCCTTAAAGACATGTCCCGGGTGATGCTGAAGAGACCACCCTTAAAGACATGCTCCGGGTGATGCTGAAGAGGGACCACTCTTAAAGACATGTCCCGGGTGATGCTGAAGAGAGACCACCCTTAAAGACATGCTCCAGGTGATGCTGAAGAGGGAACACCCTAAAAGTCATGCTCCGGGTGATGCTGACGAGGGACCACCCTTAAAGTCATGCTCCGGGTGATGCTGAAGAGGGACCACCCTTAAAGTCATGCTCCGGATGATGCTGAAGAGGGACCACCCTTAAAGTCACGCTCCGGGTGATGATGAAGAGGGACCACCCTTAAAGTAACGCTCCGGGTGATGCTGAAGAGGGACCACCCTTAAAGTCACGCTCCGGGTGATGCTGAAGAGGGACCACCCTTAAAGTCACGCTCCGGGTGATGCTGAAGAGGGACCACCCTTAAAGTCATGCTCCGGGTGATGCTGAAGAGGGACCACCCTTAAAGTCATGCTCCGGGTGATGCTGAAGAGGGACCACCCTTAAAGTCATGCTCCGGGTGATGCTGAAGAGGGACCACCCTTAAAGTCATGCTCCGGGTGATGCTGAAGAGGGACCACCCTTAAAGTCATGCTCCGGTTGATGCTGAAGAGGGACCACCCTTAAAGTCATGCTCCGGGTGATGCTGAAGAGGGACCACCCTTAAAGTCATGCTCCGGGTGATGCTGAAGAGGGACCACCCTTAAAGTCATTCTCCGGGTGATGCTGAAGAGGGACCACCCTTAAAGACATGCTCCGGGTGATGATGAAGAGGGACCACCCTTAAAGTCATGCTCCGGGTGATGCTGAAGAGGGACCACCCTTACAGACATGCTCCGGGTGATGCTGAAAAGGGATGACTCTTAAAGACATGCACCGGGTGATGATGAAGAGGGACCACCCTTAAAGTCATGCTCCGGGTGATGATGAAGAGGGACCACCCTTAAAGACATGCTCCGGGTGATGCTGAAGAGGGACCATCCTTAAAGTCATGCTCCGGGTGATGCTGAAGAGGGACCACCCTTAAAAACATGTCCCGGGTGATGCTGAAGAGGGACCACCCTTAAAGACATGCTCCGGGTGATGCTGAAGAGGGACCACCCTTAAAGACATGTCCCGGGTGATGCTGAAGAGGGACCACCCTTAAAGACATGCTCCGGGTGATGATGAAGAGGGACCACCCTTAAAGACATGCTCCGGGTGATGCTGAAGAGAGACCACCCTTAAAGACATGCTCCGGGTGATGCTGCAGAGAGACCACCCTTAAAGACATGCTCCGGGTGATGCTGAAGAGAGAACACCCTTAAAGACATGTCCCGGGTGATGCTGAAGAGGGACCACCCTTAAAGATATGCTCCGGGTGATGCTGAAGAGGGACCACCCTTAAAGACATGCTCCGGGTGATGCTGAAGAGGGACCACCCTTAAAGACATGCTCCGGGTGATGCTGAAGAGAGACCACCCTTAAAGACATGCTCCGGGTGATGCTGAAGAGAGACCACCCTTAAAGACATGTCCCGGGTGATGCTGAAGAGGGACCACCCTTAAAGACATGCTCCGGGTGATGCTGAAGAGGGACCACCCTTAAAGACATGCTCCGGGTGATGCTGAAGAGGGACCACCCTTAAAGACATGCTCCGGGTGATGCTGAAGAGGGACCACCCTTAAAGACATGCTCCGGGTGATGCTGAAGAGGGACCACCCTTAAAGACATGCTCCGGGTGATGCTGAAGAGGGACCACCCTTAAAGACATGCTCCGGGTGATGCTGAAGAGGGACCACCCTTAAAGACATGCTCCGGGTGATGCTGAAGAGGGACCACCCTTAAAGACATGCTCCGGGTGATGCTGAAGAGAGACCACCCTTAAAGACATGCTCCGGGTGATGCTGAAGAGGGACCACCCTTAAAGACATGCTCCGGGTGATGATGAAGAGACCACCCTTAAAGACATGCTCCGGGTGATGCTGAAGAGACCACCCTTAAAGACATGCTCCGGGTGATGCTGAAGAGACCACCCTTAAAGACATGCTCCGGGTGATGCTGAAGAGGGACCACCCTTAAAGACCTGCTCCGGGTGATGCTGAAGAGACCACCCTTAAAGACATGCTCCGGGTGATGCTGAAGAGGGACCACCCTTAAAGACATGCTCCGGGTGATGCTGAAGAGCGACCACCCTTAAAGACATGTCCCGGGTGATGCTGAAGAGACCACCCTTAAAGACATGCTCCGGGTGATGCTGAAGAGAGACCACCCTTAAAGACATGCTCCGGGTGATGATGAAGAGACCATCCTTAAAGTCATGCTCCGGGTGATGCTGAAGAGACCACCCTTAAAGACATGCTCCGGGTGATGCTGAAGAGGGACCACCCTTAAAGACATGCTCCGGGTGATGCTGAAGAAACCACCCTTAAAGACATGCTCCGGGTCATGCTGAAGAGACCACCCTTAAAGACATGCTTCGGGTGATGCTGAAGAGGGACCACCCTTAAAGACATGCTCCGGGTGATGCTGAAGAGAGACCACCCTTAAAGACATTTCCCGGGTGATGCTGAAGAGACCACCCTTAAAGACATGCTCCGGGTGATGCTGAAGAGGGACCACTCTTAAAGACATGTCCCGGGTGATGCTGAAGAGAGACCACCCTTAAAGACATGCTCCAGGTGATGCTGAAGAGGGAACACCCTAAAAGTCATGCTCCGGGTGATGCTGACGAGGGACCACCCTTAAAGTCATGCTCCGGGTGATGCTGAAGAGGGACCACCCTTAAAGTCATGCTCCGGATGATGCTGAAGAGGGACCACCCTTAAAGTCACGCTCCGGGTGATGATGAAGAGGGACCACCCTTAAAGTCACGCTCCGGGTGATGCTGAAGAGGGACCACCCTTAAAGTCACGCTCCGGGTGATGCTGAAGAGGGACCACCCTTAAAGTCACGCTCCAGGTGATGCTGAAGAGGGACCACCCTTAAAGTCATGCTCCGGGTGATGCTGAAGAGGGACCACCCTTAAAGTCATGCTCCGGGTGATGCTGAAGAGGGACCACCCTTAAAGTCATGCTCCGGGTGATGCTGAAGAGGGACCAACCTAAAAGTCATGCTCCGGGTGATGCTGAAGAGGGACCCCCCTTAAAGTCATGCTCCGGTTGATGCTGAAGAGGGACCACCCTTAAAGTCATGCTCCGGGTGATGCTGAAGAGGGACCACCCTTAAAGTCATGCTCCGGGTGATGCTGAAGAGGGACCACCCTTAAAGTCATGCTCCGGGTGATGCTGAAGAGGGACCACCCTTAAAGACATGCTCCGGGTGATGATGAAGAGGGACCACCCTTAAAGTCATGCTCCGGGTGATGCTGAAGAGGGACCACCCTTACAGACATGCTCCGGGTGATGCTGAAAAGGGATGACTCTTAAAGACATGCACCGGGTGATGATGAAGAGGGACCACCCTAAAGTCATGCTCCGGGTGATGATGAAGAGGGACCACCCTTAAAGACATGCTCCGGGTGATGCTGAAGAGGGACCATCCTTAAAGTCATGCTCCGGGTGATGCTGAAGAGGGACCACCCTTAAAAACATGTCCCGGGTGATGCTGAAGAGGGACCACCCTTAAAGACATGCTCCGGGTGATGCTGAAGAGGGACCACCCTTAAAGACATGTCCCGGGTGATGATGAAGAGGGACCACCCTTAAAGACATGCTCCGGGTGATGATGAAGAGGGACCACCCTTAAAGACATGCTCCGGGTGATGCTGAAGAGAGACCACCCTTAAAGACATGCTCCGGGTGATGCTGCAGAGAGACCACCCTTAAAGACATGCTCCGGGTGATGCTGAAGAGAGAACACCCTTAAAGACATGTCCCGGGTGATGCTGAAGAGGGACCACCCTTAAAGATATGCTCCGGGTGATGCTGAAGAGGGACCACCCTTAAAGACATGCTCCGGGTGATGCTGAAGAGGGACCACCCTTAAAGACATGCTCCGGGTGATGCTGAAGAGAGACCACCCTTAAAGACATGCTCCGGGTGATGCTGAAGAGAGACCACCCTTAAAGACATGTCCCGGGTGATGCTGAAGAGGGACCACCCTTAAAGACATGCTCCGGGTGATGCTGAAGAGGGACCACCCTTAAAGACATGCTCCGGGTGATGCTGAAGAGGGACCACCCTTAAAGACATGCTCCGGGTGATGCTGAAGAGGGACCACCCTTAAAGACATGCTCCGGGTGATGCTGAAGAGGGACCACCCTTAAAGACATGCTCCGGGTGATGCTGAAGAGGGACCACCCTTAAAGACATGCTCCGGGTGATGCTGAAGAGGGACCACCCTTAAAGACATGCTCCGGGTGATGCTGAAGAGGGACCACCCTTAAAGACATGCTCCGGGTGATGCTGAAGAGGGACCACCCTTAAAGACATGCTCCGGGTGATGCTGAAGAGGGACCACCCTTAAAGACATGCTCCGGGTGATGCTGAAGAGGGACCACCCTTAAAGACATGCTCCGGGTGATGCTGAAGAGAGACCACCCTTAAAGACATGTCCCGGGTGATGCTGAAGAGGGACCACCCTTAAAGACATGCTCCGGGTGATGCTGAAGAGGGACCAACCTTAAAGACATGCTCCGGGTGATGCTGAAGAGAGACCACCCTTAAAGACATGCTCCGGGTGATGCTGAAGAGAGACCACCCTTAAAGACATGTCCCGGGTGATGCTGAAGAGGGACCACCCTTAAAGACATGCTCCGGGTGATGCTGAAGAGGGACCACCCTTAAAGACATGCTCCGGGTGATGCTGAAGAGGGACCACCCTTAAAGACATGCTCCGGGTGATGCTGAAGAGGGACCACCCTTAAAGACATGCTCCGGGTGATGCTGAAGAGGGACCACCCTTAAAGACATGCTCCGGGTGATGCTGAAGAGGGACCACCCTTAAAGACATGCTCCGGGTGATGCTGAAGAGGGACCACCCTTAAAGACATGCTCCGGGTGATGCTGAAGAGGGACCACCCTTAAAGACATGCTCCGGGTGATGCTGAAGAGGGACCACCGTTAAAGACATGCTCCGGGTGATGCTGAAGAGGGACCACCCTTAAAGACATGCTCCGGGTGATGCTGAAGAGGGACCACCCTTAAAGACATGCTCCGGGTGATGCTGAAGAGGGACCACCCTTAAAGACATGCTCCGGGTGATGCTGAAGAGGGACCACCCTTAAAGACATGCTCCGGGTGATGCTGAAGAGGGACCACCCTTAAAGACATGTCCCGGGTGATGCTGAAGAGAGACCACCCTTAAAGACATGCTCCGGGTGATGCTGAAGAGGGACCACCCTTAAAGTCATGCTCCGGGTGATGCTGAAGAGGGACCACCCTTAAAGTCATGCTCCGGGTGATGCTGAAGAGGGACCACCCTTAAAGTCATGCTCCGGGTGATGCTGAAGAGGGACCACCCTTAAAGTCATGCTCCGGGTGATGATGAAGAGGGACCACCCTTAAAGACATGCTCCGGGTGATGATGAAGAGGGACCACCCTTAAAGACATGCTCCGGGTGATGATGAAGAGGGACCACCCTTAAAGACATGCTCCGGGTGATGATGAAGAGGGACCACCCTTAAAGTCATGCTCCGGGTGATGCTGAAGAGGGACCACCCTTAAAGTCATGCTCCGGGTGATGATGAAGAGGGACCACCCTTAAAGTCATGCTCCGGGTGATGATGAAGAGGGACCACCCTTAAAGACATGCTCCGGGTGATGCTGAAGAGGGACCACCCTTAAAGACATGCTCTCTTCAGAATCATTTGGCGACTATTTCTATTTTTCAACCTCCCGCTTTGGGCTGGATGTGTCCATGTGTAGTTTATATATGCATCATCTAGAAGCAGAATTACAGTATTACCTTAATTAGCCATGACATCCCTAGTTTGAAAGCAATTGTTTTTCTGGAAGCTGTGCGATTCTCCCAACATTTTCTCTAAAAAAAATTCCCTAGCAACTCCAGGTCAGCCCCCTAGCTGACCTTGAGAGAGAGAGAAAGCGAGAGAGAGAGAGCGAGAGAGAGAGAGAGAGAGAGAGAGAGAGAGAGAGAGAGAGAGAGAGAGATGGGGCAAGAGAGAGAGAAAGATGGGGACAGAGAGATAAAGATAGAGAGCGAGAGATGGGGAGAGAGAGAAAGAGATGAGAGAGAGAGAGAAAGAGATGAGAGAGAGAGAGAGAGAGAGAGAGAGAGAGAGAGATGGGAGAGAGAGAGAGAGAGAGGAGAGAGAGAGAGATGGAGGAGAGAGAGAGAGCGAGAGAGAGAGAGAGAGAGAGAGAGAGAGAGAGAGAGGGTATGTTACCTAGTAGGCAATTTTCGAGGGACGCTTTTGGCTTCTGAGCGCTACTTTCAGAACTGCTGGCATAAAAAATATATACGAAAGTACTGGAGAATCTCTTTAATCTGTGTCCCTAGGGCCCGTAAGGCTCTGTTCAAAAGTAGTGCACTTTATAGGGAACATAGGGCGCCATTAGGGTCACGACCTTAGAACAAGTGGGATACTTAATCTAAATCGCCTTATAGGTCTATGAGCTGTCTGAATACACTTCTAATTACACACTACTAAACACACCTCGCTGAAAACTCCCACCGAAGAGCAAAAGGAAAGCCTGTATGAGGGTCCCAAAGGAAGCTTACAGTAAGATCTCAATGACCAGCCATGTTGTCTGAGAATTTTAATTCAACCTGAAATCGCAATCTCAAATTTCCAAGTCCCCTAACCCTAAGAGGCTCAAATCCGGCGGGTGAAGCATTCTATTGTTTGTTTCCTCATGAGACTGCTATACACTGAGTAAACTAAACAGTAGGAACACCCCCCCCCCCCCCTTTTCCCCCTCAAAACAGCCTCAATTCGTTGGTGTGGACTCTACAAGGTGTCGAAAGCGTTCCACAGGGAGACTGGCCCATGTTGACTCAAATTGGCTGGATGTCCTTTTGGTGGTGGACCACTCTTGATACACATGGGAAACTTTTGGAGTGTGGGGGAAAAACCCCAGCAGCGTTGCAGTTCTTGACACAAACCGATGCACCTGGTACCTACTACCACACCCCGTTCAAAGGCACTTACATTTTTTGTCTTGCCCATTCACCCTCAAACACAATCCATGTCTCAATTGTCAATTGTCTCAAAAATCCTTCTTTAACCCCGTCTTCCTCCCCTTCATCTACACAAGTAACATCAATAAGAGATCATAGCTTTCACCTGGATTCCCCTGGTCAGTCACATAACTATTCACACCACTGAGTCAATACATGTTAGAATCGCCTTTGGTAGAGATTACAGCTGAGTCTTTCTGGGTAAGTCTCTAAGAGCTTTACACACCTGGACTGTACAATATTTGCACATCATTTTTTGTATTTATTCTTCAAGCTGTCAAATTGGTTGTTGATCATTGCTTGACAACCATTTTCAAGTCTTGCCATAGATTTTCAAGCAGATTCAAGTTTTAAAACATCCCCACAGCATGATGCTGCCACCACCACACATCACCATAGGGATGGTGCCAGGTTTCCTCCAGACGTGACGCTTGGCATTCAGGCCAAAGAGTTCAATCTTGGTTTCATCCGATCAGAGAATCTTGTTTCTCATGGTCTGAGTGTCTTTAGGTGCCTTTTGGCAAATTCCAAGTGGGCCGTCATGTGCCTTTTACTGAGGAGTGGCTTCCGTCTGGTCACTCTACCATAAAGGCCTGATTGGTGGAGTGCTGCAGAGATGGTTGTCCTTCTGGAAGGTTCTCCCATCTCCACAGAGGAACTCTGGAGCTCCGTCATAGTGACCGTTGGGTTCTTGGTCATCTCCCTGACCAAGGCCCTTCTCCCCTGATTGCTCAGTTTGGCCGGGCGGCCGGCCTCTAGGAAGAGTCTTGGTGGTTCCAAACTTCTTCCATTTCAGAATGATGGAGGCCACTGTTCTTGGGGACCTTCAATGCTGCAGACATTTTTTGATACCCTTCACCAGATCTGTGCTTCGACACGATCCTGTCTCGGAGCTCTACAGACCTTCAACCTCATGGCTTGGTTTTTGCTCTGACATGCACTGTCAACTGTGGGACCTTATATAGACAGGTGTGTGCCTTTCCAAATCATGTCCAATGAATTGAATTTACCACAGGTGGACTCCAATCAAGTTGTAGAAACATCTCAAGGATGATCAATGGAAACAGGACGCACTTGAGCTAAATTTCGAGTCTCATAGCAAAGGGTCTGAATACTTATGTAAATAAGGTATTTCTGTTTTTTATTCTTAATATATTTGCAAACATTTAAAAAAAAAATGTTTTCACTTTGCCATTATGGGGTATTTTGTGTAGATCGATGAGGGTTTTAGAATGAGTTGAGAATGTTACGAAAAAACATTTGGAAAAAGTCAAGGGGTCTGAAAACTTTCCAAATGTATATATAGATAACTGAGTATACAAAACATTAAGAACACCTGCTTTCCAAATGTATATATAGATAAGACATAAACACTGAGTATACAAAACATTAAGAACACCTGCTTTCCAAATGTATGTATAGATAAGACATAAACACTGAGTATACAAAACATTAAGAACACCTGCTTTCCAAATGTATGTATAGATAAGACATAAACACTGAGTATACAAAACATTAAGAACACCTGCTTCCCAAATGTATATATAGATAACTGAGTATACAAAACATTAAGAACACCTGCTTCCCAAATGTATATATAGATAACTGAGTATACAAAACATTAAGAACACCTGCTTTCCAAATGTATATATAGATAAGACATAAACACTGAGTATACAAGACATTAAGAACACCTGCTCTTTCCATGACATAGACTGACCAGATTAATCACATTTTATTGTTCACATACACATATTTTGCAGATGTTATTGCGGGTGGAGCGAAATGCTTGAATCCAGGTGAATACTATTGATGTTACTTGTTAAATCCACTTCAATCAGTGTAGATGAAGGGGGAGGAGACGGGTTAAAGAAGGATTTTTAAGCCTTCAGACAATTGAGACATGGATTGTGTATGTGTGCCATTCAGAGGGTGAAAGGGCACGACAAAATATTTAAGTGCCTTTGAACAGGGGCATGGTAGTAGGTTGACAGGCGCACCGGTTTGTGTCAAGAACTGCAACGCTGCTGTGTTTTTCACACTCAATAGTTTCCTTTGTGTATCAAGAATGTTCCACCACTCAAAGGACATCCAGCCAACTTGACACAACTGTAGGAAGCATTGGAGTCAAATTGGGCCAGCATCCCTGTGGGAACACTTTCAACACCTTGTAGAGTCCATGCCCGAATAATTTAGGCTGTTCTGAGGACAAAACAGGGAAGGTAGCTATGGTTTATGACGATATTTATGATGGTTTGTGAGGACATCTCTGTGATCCCACCTATAAACGGTTTGTGAGGACCTCTCTGTGATCCTACCTATAAACGGTTTGTGAGGACCTCTCTGTGACCCTACCTATAAACGGTTTGTGAGGACATCTCCGTGATCCTACCTATAAATGGTTTGTGAGGACCTCTCTGTGATCCTACCTATAAACGGTTTGTGAGGACCTCTCTGTGACCCTACCTATAAACGGTTTGTGAGGACATCTCCGTGATCCTACCTATAAACGGTTTGTGAGGACATCTCCGTGACCCTACCTATAAACGGTTTGTGAGGACATCTCCGTGATCCTACCTATAAACGGTTTGTGAGGACCTCTCTGTGATCCTACCTATAAACGGTTTGTGAGGACATCTCCGTGACCCTGCCTATAAACGGTGTGTGAGGACATCTCTGTGATCCCACCTATAAACGGTTTGTGAGGACCTCTCTGTGATCCTACCTATAAACGGTTTGTGAGGACATCTCTGTGATCCTACCTATAAACGGTTTGTGAGGACATCTCTGTGATCCTACCTATAAACGGTTTGTGAGGACATCTCTGTGATCCTACCTATAAACGGTTTGTGAGGACATCTCTGTGATCCTACCTATAAACGGTTTGTGAGGACATCTCTGTGATCCTACCTATAAACGGTTTGTGAGGACATCTCTGTGACCCTACCTATAAACGGTTTGTGAGGACATCTCTGTGATCCTACCTATAAACGGTTTGTGAGGACATCTCCGTGAACCTACCTATAAACGGTTTGTGAGGACATCTCTGTGATCCTACCTATAAACGGTTTGTGAGGACATCTCTGTGACCCTACCTATAAACGGTTTGTGAGGACATCTCTGTGATCCTACCTATAACCATGGTTTGTGAGGACATCTCCGTGACCCTACCTATAAACGGTTTGTGAGGACATCTCTGTGACCCTACCTATAAACGGTTTGTGAGGACATCTCCGTGATCCCACCTATAAACGGTTTGTGAGGACATCTCCGTGATCCCACCTATAAACGGTTTGTGAGGACATCTCCGTGATCCCACCTATAAACGGTTTGTGAGGACATCTCCGTGATCCCACCTATAAACGGTTTGTGAGGACATCTCCGTGATCCCACCTATAAACGGTTTGTGAGGACATCTCCGTGATCCTACCTATAAACGGTTTGTGAGGACATCTCCGTGATTCCACCTATAAACGGTTTGTGAGGACATCTCGGTGATCCCACCTATAAACGGTTTGTGAGGACATCTCCGTGACCCTACCTATAAACGGTTTGTGAGGACATCTCCGTGATCCCACCTATAAACGGTTTGTAAGGACATCTCTGTGATCCTACCTATAAACGGTTTGTGAGGACATCTCCGTGACCCTACCTATAAACGGTTTGTGAGGACATCTCTGTGACCCTACCTATATACGGTTTGTGAGGACATCTCTGTGATCCTACCTATAAACGGTTTGTGAGGACATCTCCGTGACCCTACCTATAAACGGTTTGTGAGGACATCTCCGTGATCCTACCTATAAACGGTTTGTGAGGACATCTCCGTGATCCTACCTATAAACGGTTTGTGAGGACATCTCCGTGACCCTACCTATAAACGGTTTGTGAGGACATCTCTGTGATCCCACCTATAAACGGTTTGTGAGGACATCGCCGTGATCCTACCTATAAACGGTTTGTGAGGACATCTCCGTGACCCTACCTATAAACGGTTTGTGAGGACATCTCCGTGACCCTACCTATAAACGGTTTGTGAGGACATCTCCGTGATCTTACCTACAAACATGGTTTGTGAGGACATCTCCGTGATCTTACCTAGAAACACGGTTTGTGAGGACCTCTCTGTGACCCTACCTGTGCAGCGATGCCTCCTAGCCCTGCCAGGTCTCCTCCACTGCTGGCGTGCATGCCTGTGGTCCAGGTGATCTCATGATACTGGAAGATGGTGAAGGATACCTCTCCGTTGGTGATCAGTATGACTTGGAACGTATTCACCTGCAGAGAACAGTAGTCAACAGTGTAGAGTACACATTTTCATTGATTGATTGATTGATATATGTATTTTAATTGGTTTAGAATCCTAACCGGTGTGATGTCACTTCCTCCAAAGAAGGTGACTTTGTGCCACGTTGAGATGAGGATCCACGTCGCACTGAACTCTGGGAACTCAGAGAAGTGTCTTCTGACGTCAGCCGTGGCCCTCAGGAGGACAGACGGGTCTTTACTCTCCCGGTAGAAGACCTGCCCCGCCCGCCTGTTGTCCACGTCAGCCCAGAACGGCGCCACAACCCTCCGGTCTCCGGCGATGGGAAACGATACAGGTGTGAATTGAGACACCTCTCTGAGGAACGAGACCAGGCCGTTGTTGTTTACCTGTTGGGGAGGAGAGGAAGAGAGAAGAAGGTAAGGTTAGCATTGTTTCAAAATGGGTGAACATGGCCGCACACAGGGAGTACCAGGTAATAACATGGTTATATACAGGAAGTACCAGGTAATAATATGGCTATATACACAGAGTACCAGGTAAAAACATGGCTATATACAGGAAGTACCAGGTAATAACATGGCTATATACAGGAAGTACCAGGTAATAACATGGCTATATACAGGAAGTACCAGGTAATAACATGGCTATATACAGGGAGTACCAGGTACTAACATGGCTATATACAGGAAGTACCAGGTAATAACATGGCTATATACAGGGAGTACCAGGTAATAACATGGCTATATACAGGGAGTACCAGGTAATAACATGGCTATATACAGGAAGTACCAGGTAATAACATGGCTATATACAGGAAGTACCAGGTAATAACATGGTTATATACACAGAGTACAAGGTAATAACATGGCTATATACAGGAAGTACCAGGTAATAACATGGTTATATACAGGGAGTACCAGGTAATAACATGGCTATATACAGGAAGTACCAGGTAATAACATGGCTATATACAGGAAGTACCAGGTAATAACATGGCTATATACAGGACATACCAGGTAATAACATGGCTATACACAGGAAGTACTAGGTAATAACATGGCTATAAACAGGAAGTACCAGGTAATAACATGGCTATATACAGGAAGTACCAGGTAATAACATGGCTATATACAGGAAGTATCAGGTAATAACATGGCTATATACAGGAAGTACCAGGTAATGACATGGTTATATACAGGAAGTACTAGGTAATAACATGGCTATAAACAGGAAGTACCAGGTAATAACATGGCTATATAAACAGGAAGTACCAGGTAATAACATGGCTATAAACAGGAAGTACCAGGTAATAACATGTATTATTGTAATGTATAAAGTAAAATTAATGTATATGTAGCAAAAAAGCAGTAAAAAAAAACGAAGAGAAGGGGTTAAAAAAACATAATAAATGGAAAAATAAAATGAAATATATATAAAAAGCTCTTTACCTGACTCACTTTTCAAAGAAATGCACATTTTGTGGTCTTGTCGGAAGCAATCACTCTCACATTTCTGTCTAGAAATAACTGGGCTAATAACTCACTAACTAGCAAAGAACAAAAGTGAACATTTTGATCTCAAAACAAGTACATCTACTCAGGACCACTCATGCTGTAAACACAGTCCAGTTCAAAGTCAATGGCACAGATCCATATATGGCAATGGTCTATTTGCATATAGGCCTACTACAGCTGTGATAGGTTATTGTGCACCGGTCTGCGTAGAGAATGGGTTGTGCCTGTCAATGCAATAGAATCCTACTCTGATGCACTCTGCCTACAACAAAATCTGTTGCATAGTTAGTTTAGCATACGAAGTCTTGCAGAGTTAGTTTTTGTTGCTGTGAAAGTGGCTAATATTGCGTCGAGTCGATCACGAGTCCCCATGATAAAGGGAAACGTTGATAGTGTTAACTAACGGGGGAAACTCTAGAGTGAAGTTGAGTGAACTTCGGTGCGCCATAACGAGCTTAGAGGGAACATTGGTAGACTCTTTGAGCAGATGTACTGTATCCACTTCCTCATGTTTGGAACAGACAGTGTCTTTGTTCATTCAGATGGCATGGCAGGCAGCAGCTGAGAAAACCAGGTTATGACCCCCCCCCCCCCCCCCCACCCCACCGCACACACACACCTGCCCGAAGTCATGACGCACACACACACACACACGCACACACACACACACACACACACACACACAGAGGTCTGGGTCTGGTCTTACAGTGAGTGACCTGCCAAGGATTTGATACAAATGTTGTGTTCGAGACCACCTAAAGTTCAAGACCCAGCCTGGGGGGAGGGGGGGGGCACAGAGTCAAGACAGAGACCAGCAAAATGAGTCCAATTAAAGACTATGATTGTAATTTTTTTTAAATCACCACCGTAATATGTTGTCCAGTATTTATAAGGATTGGCTCCTTTTTTCAATTTTCTCTGAAAATAACATACCCAAATCTAACTGCCTGTAGCTCAGGCCATGAAGCAAGGATATGCATATTCTTGATACCATTTGAAAAAAAACACTGAGGTTTGAGGAAAGGAATGTAGGAGAATATAAAAATTAGATCTGGTAAAAGATAATTCAAAGACAAACAACAACCGTTTTTTTGTATTATTTTTGTACCATCAGAGAAAGGCCATAATGTATTATTCCAGCACAGGTGCCATATAGATTTTGACCACTAGATGGCATCAGTGTATGTGCAAAGTTTGTTCAAAACTGTGCACTCTCCTCAAACAATAGAATGATATTTCTTTTACTTTATTAATATCTACTGTCAATTGGAAAGTGCAGTTAGATTAACAATAATTTAAGCTTTCTGCCAATATCAGATATGTCTATGTCCTGGAAAATCTTCTTCTTACGTTTTCTTCTTATTTACAACCTCAAGCTAATCAAATTAGCCTACATTAGCTCAACCGTCCTTCAGGGGAACCCACCAATCCTGAAGAAGTGTGTTATATGTGTTATGTTATTATTTTCAATTATGTTCTGATTTAATCTGATTTAATCACTTACATTTTTGTTTGAAAGGAAAGGGTTAAAACGCTGAAGAGAAAAAAAACGATTCAATCACAATTTTTCTTTGCTAGCTAAGTCAGCCATTGGCTGGGCCATTAGAAGCATCTGCCTTCTTGAAGACCAACAATAACGAGCAGTAGTTTTCCCACGGTCTAGCTATCTAGACATCAACAAGATAAACAACTAATTCTAGCCAGAACAAGATGAGCTAGAATATTAGATAAACCCTCTCAAACTTTTGTTAGTTTTTACTTTTTGCTAGTTGGCCGTCAAAATTGCACTGATAAACGATGGGGAATTAGTAGCCTCCTCGCCCTTCTGCAACTTGCCTGCCAACGCATGCTTGTCCCAAACAAGCTCTTAAGGTAACTGGCTAAAGATGACTAGCTCGCTAGCTAGCTACAAATGAGAGAACACCTCACTCTGACCAAGAAATGTATCGTGAATTATCCGGTGTCCTATGTGAATTTAAGTATCCTCTCTCTAATTCTCTCTCTCTCTCTCTCTAATTCTCTCTCTCTCTCTCTCTCTCTCTCTCTCTCTCTCTCTCTCCCTACCTCCCTCCCTCTCCCTCTTTCTCTCTCCCTCTCCCTCTCCATGCCTCAGGACTATCTGGCCTGATGACTCCTTGCTGTCCCCAGTCCACCTGGCCGTGCTGCTGCTCCAGTTTCAACTGTTCTGCCTGCGGCCATGGAACCCTGACCTGTTCACCGGATGTGCTACCTGTCCCAGACCTGCTGTTTTCAACTCTCTAGAGACATCAGGAGCGGTAGAGATACTCTGAATGATCGGCTATGAAAAGCCAACTGACATTTACTCCTGAGGTGCTGACCTGTTGCACCCTCTACAACCACTGTGATTATTATTATTTGACCCTGCTGGTCATCTATGAACATTTGAACATCTTGGCCATGTTCTGTTATAATCTCCACCCGGCACAGCCAGAAGAGGACTGGCCACCCCTCATAGCCTGGTTCCTCTCTAGGTTTCTTCCTAGGTTTTGGCCTTTCTAGGAAGTTTTTCCTAGACACCGTGCTTCTACATCTGCATTGCTTGCTGTTTGGGGTTTTAGGCTGGGTTTCTGTACAGCACTTTGAGATATCAGCTGATGTAAAAAGGGCTATTTAAATAACATTTGATTGAATTATATTAATCATGCATTGAACTGCACTCCTCTGTTCTGCCAACAATGCCTTACTGTACATTTACTGGTTTCTGTAATAGTTGTCAGTTGTCAGTTGAGAGCTGCTCCATACCAGAACCAGTTGAGAGCTGCGCCATACCAGAACCAGTTGAGAGCTGCGCCATACCAGAACCAGTTGAGAGCTGCGCCATACCAGAACCAGTTGAGAGCTGCGCCATACCAGAACCAGTTGAGAGCTGCGCCATACCAGAACCAGTTGAGAGCTGCGCCATACCAGAACCAGTTGAGAGCTGCTCCATACCAGAACCAGTTGAGAGCTGCTCCATACCAGAACCAGTTGACAGCTGCGCCATACCAGAACCAGTTGAGAGCTGCTCCATACCAGAACCAGTTGAGAGCTGCGCCATACCAGAACCAGTTGAGAGCTGCGCCATACCAGAACCAGTTGAGAGCTGCTCCATACCAGAACCAGTTGAGAGCTGCTCCATACCAGAACCAGTTGAGAGCTGAACACTCTGGCTGCCTGCAGATGAAATTCCACTGAATCTAGACTGTGTGTGTGGCGCGCATGTAAATATAAACTCAGCAAAAAAAGAAACGTCCCATTTTCAGGACCCTGTCTTTCAAAGATAATTCGTAAAAATCCAAATACCTTCACAGATCTTCATTGTAAAGGGTTTAAACACTGTTTCCCATGCTTGTTCAATGAGCCATAAACAATTAATGAACATGCACCTGTGGAACGGTCGTTAAGACAATAACAGCTTACAGACGGTAGGCAATTAAGGTCACAGTTATGAAAACTTAGGACACTAAAGAGGCTGTTCTACTGACTCTGAAAAACACCAAAAGAAAGATGCCCGGGGACCCTGCTCATCTGCGAGAACGTGTCTTAGGCATGCTGCAAGGAGGAATGAGGACTGCAGATGTGAACAGGGCAATAAATTGCAATGTCCGTACTGTGAGACACCTAAGACAGCGCTACAGGGAGACAGGACGGACAGCTGATCATCCTCGCAGTGGCAGACCACGTGTAACAACACATACACAGGATCGGTACATCCGAACATCACACCTGCGGGACAGGTACAGGATGGCAACAACAACTGCCCGAGTTGCACCAGGAACGCACAATCCCTCCATCAGTGCTCAGACTGTCTGCAATAGGCTGAGAGAGGCTGGACTGAGGGCTTGTAGGCCTGTTGCAGGACCATGAGTAAACAGTCTACCAGGACCATGAGTAAACAGTCTACCAGGACCATGAGTAAACAGTCTACCAAGACCATGAGTAAACAGTCTACCAGGACCATGAGTAAACAGTCTACCAGGACCATGAGTAAACAGTCTACCAGGACCATGAGTAAACAGTCTACAAAGACCATGAGTAAACAGTCTACCAGGACCATGAGTAAACAGTCTACCAGGACCATGAGTAAACAGTCTACCAGGACCATGAGTAAACAGCCTACCAGGACCATGAGTAAACAGTCTACCAGGACCATGAGTAAACAGTCTACAAGGACCATGAGTAAACAATCTACCAGGACCATGAGTAAACAGTCTACCAGGACCACGAGTAAATAGTCTACCAGGACCATGAGTAAACAGTCCACCAGGACCATGAGTAAACAGTCTACCAGGACCATGAGTAAACAGCCTACCAGGACCATGAGCAAACAGTCTACCAGGACCATGAGTAAACAGGTAAACAGTCTACCAAGACCATGAGTAAACAGTCTACCAGGACCATGAGTAAACAGCCTACCAGGACCATGAGTAAACAGTCTACCAGGACCATGAGTAAACAGTCTACCAGGACCATGAGTAAACAGTCTACCAGGACCATGAATAAACAGTCTACCAGGACCACGAGTAAACAGTCTACCAGGACCACGAGTAAACAGTCTACCAGGACCATGAGTAAACAGCCTACCAAGACCATGAGTAAACAGTCTACCAGGACCATGAGTAAACAGCCTACCAGGACCATGAGTAAACAGCCTACCAGGACCATGAGTAAACAGTCCACCAGGACCATGAGTAAACAGTCTACCAGGACCATGAGTAAACAGTCTACCAGGACCATGAGTAAACAGTCTACCAGGACCATGAGTAAACAGTCTACAAAGACCATGAGTAAACAGTCTACCAGGACCATGAGTAAACAGTCTACCAGGACCATGAGTAAACAGTCTACCAGGACCATGAGTAAACAGCCTACCAGGACCATGAGTAAACAGTCTACCAGGACCATGAGTAAACAGTCTACAAGGACCATGAGTAAACAATCTACCAGGACCATGAGTAAACAGTCTACAAGGACCACGAGTAAATAGTCTACCAGGACCATGAGTAAACAGTCCACCAGGACCATGAGTAAACAGTCTACCAGGACCATGAGTAAACAGCCTACCAGGACCATGAGCAAACAGTCTACCAGGACCATGAGTAAACAGGTAAACAGTCTACCAAGACCATGAGTAAACAGTCTACCAGGACCATGAGTAAACAGTCTACCAGGACCATGAGTAAACAGCCTACCAGGACCATGAGTAAACAGTCTACCAGGACCATGAGTAAACAGTCTACCAGGACCATGAGTAAACAGTCTACCAGGACCATGAGTAAACAGCCTACCAGGACCATGAGTAAACAGTCTACCAGGACCATGAGTAAACAGTCTACCAGGACCATGAGTAAACAGTCTACCAGGACCATGAGTAAACAGTCTACCAGGACCACGAGTAAACAGTCTACCAGGACCATGAGTAAACAGTCTACCAGGACCATGAGTAAACAGTCTACCAGGACCATGAATAAACAGTCTACCAGGACCACGAGTAAACAGTCTACCAGGACCACGAGTAAACAGTCTACCAGGACCATGAGTAAACAGCCTACCAAGACCATGAGTAAACAGTCTACCAGGACCATGAGTAAACAGTCTACCAGGACCATGAGTAAACAGCCTACCAGGACCATGAGTAAACAGTCTACCAGGACCATGAGTAAACAGTCTACCAGGACCATGAGTAAACAGTCTACCAGGACCATGAGTAAACAGTCTACCAGGACCATGAGTAAACAGTCTACCAGGACCATGAGTAAACAGTCTACCAGGACCATGAGTAAACAGTCTACCAGGACCATGAGTAAACAGCCTACCAGGACCATGAGTAAACAGTCTACCAGGACCATGAGTAAACAGTCTACCAGGACCATGAGTAAACAGTCTACCAGGACCATGAGTAAACAGCCTACCAGGACCATGAGTAAACAGTCTACCAGGACCATGAGTAAACAGTCTACCAGGACCATGAGTAAACAGTCTACCAGGACCATGAGTAAACAGTCTACCAGGACCATGAGTAAACAGTCTACCAGGACCATGAGTAAACAGTCTACCAAGACCATGAGCAAACAGTCTACCAAGACCATGAGTAAACAGTCTACCAGGACCATGAGTAAACAGTCTACCAGGACCATGAGTAAACAGTCTACCAGGACCATGAGTAAACAGTCTGCCAGGACCATGAGTAAACAGTCTACCAGGACCATGAGTAAACAGTCTACCAAGACCATGAGCAAACAGTCTACCAAGACCATGAGTAAACAGTCTACCAGGACCATGAGTAAACAGTCTACCAGGACCATGAGTAAACAGTCTACCAGGACCATGAGTAAACAGTCTACCAGGACCATGAGTAAACAGTCTACCAGGACCATGAGTAAACAGTCTACCAGGACCACGAGTAAACAGTCTACCAGGACCATGAGTAAACAGTCTACCAGGACCATGAGTAAACAGCCTACCAGGACCATGAGTAAACCACCAGTTGTGTTTTTAGACTGCAGAGAGAGAGAGGGTGTTGAAAGGCTTTCTGGCCTGCAGGACCAAGCCAGCATCCTGTACCCTATTCCCTATATAGTGCACTACTTTTGGCATGAGCCTATCGGGATGCAGATTCAGAAGAAAAAAAAGCTTCCATCTGAAAGAGCTTCATTCATAACCCAGACCCCGGTTCTACTTACCATACGCAGGTGCAGAGTGGGCTGAGCGAACAGAGCTTCACACTCTCTTTCTCTCTCCCTCCATGTCACCTATCCTGTTTTTTGGGCTAATAGCCTGAGAGCCCTGTAACAAATGGCACCCTATTTCCTGTTTTTACAGTGTACGACTTTTAACCAGGGTCCCTCAAGGGTCAGTCAGTGATTGAAGCAGCATCACAGCGCTCCAAAAGATGTAGAGCAGTGTGGAGCCATAGGGCCCACTGGTCAACAGTAGTGCACTATATAGGGAATAGGGTGCCATTGGCCCACTGGTCAACAGTAGTGCACTATATAGGGAATAGGGTGCCATAGGCCCACTGGTCAACAGTAGTGCACTATAAAGGGAATAAGGGTGCCATTTGGGTTTCAGCCGTGTGTGATCTCTGCCATTCCCTCAAGCAGGGCCGGCTGGCAGCGTGTGGCCATCGGTCACAAAGCAGCAGCGGAGACTAGCAGAGCTCTGGTTGCCTCTGATCCTACTCCCCCCCTAGCAGAGCTCTGGTTGCCTCTGATCCCCCCCCCCCCCCCCCACCTAGCAGAGCTCTGGTTGCCTCTGATTCCCCCCCCGCGACCTAGCAGAGCTCTGGTTGCCTCTGATCCCCCCCCCCCCCCCCCCCCCACCTAGCAGAGCTCTGGTTGCCTCTGATCCTCCTCAAACCCTAGCAGAGCTCTGCCTCTGATTCCACCCCCCCCCCACCTAGCAGAGCTCTGCCTCTGATCCCCCCCCCCACCTAGCAGAGCCCTGCCTCTGATCCCCCCCCCCCACCTAGCAGAGCCCTGCCTCTGATCCCCCCCCACCTAGCAGAGCTCTGCCTCTGAACCCCCCCCCCCACCTAGCAGAGCTCTGCCTCTGATTCCCCCCCCTCCCCGCCTAGCAGAGCTCTGCCTCTGATTCCCCCCCACCTAGCAGAGCTCTGCCTCTGATTCCCACCTAGCAGAGCTCTGCCTCTGATTCCCCCCCCCCCCCACCTGGCAGAGCTCTGCCTCTGATTCCCCCCCACCTAGCAGAGCTCTGGTTGCCTCTGATTCCCCCCCACCTGCTCAGCAGCAGTGTATGGAAACCATCATATGAAGGTCTTTTCTGTAAAAACAGCAGAGGAAGTTTTGCTTGGCCCGGCTCACTCAGCTAATTGGCCAACCGCAGCCTTTCCCATTCTCTGCATCAGTCTGATGTGGTGAGAACGTGGCATCCTTCCCCTCTCACTGCCATTAGTCTTCCCCTCTCTCTGAATCAGCCTTCCCCTCTCACCGCCATCAGTCTTCCCCTCTCTTTGAATCAGCCTTCCCCTCTCACCGCCATCAGTCTCCCCTCTCTCTGAATCATCCTTCCCCTCTCTCTGAATTAGCATTCCCCTCTCTCTGAATCATCCTTCCCCTCACTCCGAATTAGCATTCCCCTCTCTCTGAATCAGCCTTCCCCTCTCTCTGCCACCAGCCTTCCCCTCTCTCTGAATCAGCCTACCCCTCTCTCCAAATGAGCCTTCCCCTCTCTCCGAATCAGCATTCCCCTCTCTCTGAATCAGCCTTCCCCGCTCTCTGAATCAGCATTCCCCTCTCTCTGAATCAGCCTTCCCCTTTCTCCAAATTAGCATTCCCCTCTCTCTGAATCAGCCTTCCCCTCTCTCTGCCACCAGCCTTCCCCTCTCTCTGAATCAGATTTCCCCTCGCTCTGAATCAGCCTTCCAGTCTCTCTGAATCAGCATTCCCCTCTCTCTGAATCAGCCTTCCAGTCTCTCTGAATCAGCCTTCCCCTCTCTCCGAATTAGCATTCCCCTCTCTCCGAATTAGCATTCCCCTCTCTCTGAATCAGCCTTCCCCTCTCTCTGCCATTAACCTTCCCTCTCTCCAAATCAGCCTTCCCATCTCTCTGAATCAGCCTTCCCCTCTCACTGAATCAGATTTCCCCTCTCTCTGAATCAGCCTTGCCATCTCTCTGCCATTAACCTTCCCCTCTCTCTGAATCAGTCTTCCCCTCTCTCTGAATCAGCCTTCCACTCCCTCTGAATCATCCTTCCCGTCTCTCTGAATCATCCTTCCCCTGTCTCTGAATCAGCCTTCCTCTCCCTCTGAATCAGCCTTCCCCTCCCTCTGAATCAGTCTTCCCCTCTCTCTGAATCAGCCTTACCCTCTCTCTGCCATTAACCTTCCCCTCTCTCCAAATCAGCCTTCCCATCTCTCTGAATCAGCCTTCCCCTCTCACTGAATCAGATTTCCCCTCTCACTGAATGAGATTTCCCCTCTCTCTGATTCAGCCTTCCCCACTCTGAATCTTCCTTCCCCTCTCTCTGCCATGAGCCTTCCCCGCTCTCTGAATCAGCATTCCCCTCTCTCCAAATCAGCCTTCCCATCTCTCTGAATCAGCCTTCCCCTCCCTCTGAATCAGCCTTCCCCGCTCTCTGAATCAGCATTCCCCTCTCTCTGAATCAGCTTTCCCCTCTCTCCAAATTAGCATTCCCCTCTCTCTGAATCAGCCTTCCCCTCTCTCTGCCACCAGCCTTCCCCTCTCTCTGAATCAGCCTTCCCATCTCTCTGAATCAGCCTTCCCCTCCCTCTGAATCAGCCTTCCCCTCTCACTGAATCAGATTTCCCCTCTCTCTGAATCAGCCTTCCCCTCTCTCTGAATCAGCCTTCCCCTCTCTCCGAATCAGCATTCCCCTCTCTCTGAATCAGCATTCCCCTCTCTCTGAATCAGCCTTCCCCTCTCTCTGCCACCAACCTTCCCCTCTCTCTGAATCAGCCTTCCCATTTCTCTGAATCAGCCTTCCCCTCCCTCTGAATCAGCCTTCCCCTCTCACTGAATCAGATTTCCCCTCTCTCTGAATCAGCATTCCCCTCTCTCTGAATCAGCCTTCCCCTCTCTCTGAATCAGCCTTCCCCTCTCTCCGAATCAGCATTCCCCTCTTTCTGAATCAGCATTCCCCTCTCTCTGAATCAGCCTTCCCCTCTCTCTGCCACCAACCTTCCCCTCTCTCTGAATCAGCCTTCCCATCTCTCTGAATCAGCCTTCCCCTCCCTCTGAATCAGCCTTCCCCTCTCACTGAATCAGATTTCCCCTCTCTCTGAATCAGCATTCCCCTCTCTCTGAATCAGCCTTCCAGTCTCTCTGAATCAGCATTCCCCTCTCTCTGAATCAGCCTTCCCCTCTCTCCGAATTAGCATTCCCCTCTCTCCGAATCAGCCTTCCCCTCTCTCCGCCACCAGCCTTCCCCTCTCTCTGAATCAGCCTTCCCCTCTCTCTGAATCAGCCTTCCCCTGTCTCTGAATCAGCCTTCCCCTCTCTCCGAATCAGCATTCCCCTCTCTCTGAATCAGCATTCCCCTCTCTCTGAATCAGCCTTCCCCTGTCTCTGAATCAGCCTTCCTCTCTCTCTGCCACCAGCCTTCCCCTCTCTCTGAATCAGTCTTCCCCTCTCTCTGAATCAGCCTTCCCCTCTCTCTGAATCAGCCTTCCCCTCTCTCTGCCACCAGCCTTCCCCACTCCCTGAATCAGACTTCCCCTCTCTCTGCCATCAGCGTGATGTGGTAAGAACATGGCCGTTCAACGATGTGGGGAAACGGAGAATACTGGGTGGTCTACAATGGTGCTGAGTGGTCTACCATGGTACTAAATGGTCTACCATGGTACTGGGTGGTCTACCATGGTACTGCGTGGTCTACCATGTTACTGGGTGGTCTACCATGGTACTGAGTGGTCTACCATGTTACTGAGTGGTCTACCGTGGTACTGAGTGGCCTACCGTGGTACTGAGTGGTCTACCATGGTACTGAGTGGTCTACCATGGTACTGAATGGTCTACCATGGTACTGAAGAGTCTACCATGCTACTAGAGGAGGGTACAGGAATGGCAGAGGAAGACAGGATGTGCAGCCTGCGTTGACCGGGCCGGGGGTCAAACACAGCCCGAGCGTTACCCACAGATGGATGGCGGATGGCAGAGGACAATCTTCACCCAGAGAGCTGTGATGTTTAGTGGTAGCAGGGGTCTGGACGTCACCCATATCACTGCAGAATGTGAGTATGAAACCATGCCAACACTAAAAAGTGATTACACTGCAATAACCTGAACATGTTCAGGTGCCTCATCCGATCCCCGTGAGCATCTGGAGGTTCAGCCTTGAGAATGTCCTTTCAGTCTAAGTATCTTATTAAACATAGGAAAGTGTTGTTTGATGTGATCACAGGTCTAAGGAGGGTTAAATGAATCCCTACCGAGACTCAACCAGATGCTCTAATGTAGTCGAACACTAATGTAATACCCTAGAAACATGTATTTCGTATTACTTTACAAGGATTCCACAGGGTAGCCTCGTGGTTAGAGTGTAGAGGCGGCAGGCTCGCCTAGTGGTTAGAGTGTAGAGGCGGCAGGGTAGCCTCGTGGTTAGAGTGTTGGACTAGTAACCGGAAGGTTGCAAGTTCAAATCCTCGAGCTGACAAGGTACAAATCTGTTGTTCTGCCCCTGAACAGGGCAGTTAACCCACTGTTCCTAGGCACTCATTGAAAATAAGAATGTGTTCTTAACTGATTTGCCTAGTTAAATAAAGGTAAAATTGACAGAACAACAGATTTTTACCTTGTCAGCTCGGGGATTTGATCCAGCAACCTTTCGGTTACTGGCACAACGCTCTAACCACTAGGCCACCTGCCTCCCCATGTGGGGTGGGGGCTCTGAAAGAACAGGATCTGATGATGATGGAGGCTCTCTGTTTTCACCTCTCTGTTTCATTGAGGATTTACTCTAGGTGGATAATGTGCAAGGGTAATAGTCAGTCAATCAGTCATTCAGCTAGTCAGGCAGTCAATCAGTCATTCAGCTAGTCAGGCAGTCAATCAGTCATTCAGCTAGTCAGGCAGTCAATCAGTCATTCAGCTAGTCAGGCAGTCAATCAGTCATTCAGCTAGTCAGGCAGTCAATCAGTCATTCAGCTAGTCAGGCAGTCAATCAGTCGTTCAGCTAGTCAGGCAGTCAATCAGTCATTCAGCTAGTCAGGCAGTCAATCAGTCATTCAGCTAGTCAGGCAGTCAATCAGTAATTCAGCTAGTCAGGCAGTCAATCAGTAATTCAGCTAGTCAGGCAGTCAATCAGTCATTCAGCTAGTCAGGCAGTCAATCAGTCATTCAGCTAGTCAGGCAGTCAATCAGTCATTCAGCTAGTCAGGCAGTCAATCAGTCATTCAGTCAGTCAGGCACTCAATCAGTCATTCAGTCAGTCAGTCATGTAATCATTCAGTCAGTCAGGCAATCAGTCAGTCAGGCAATCAGTCAGGCAGGCAATCAGTCAGGCAATCAGTCAGTCAGGCAATCAGTCCGTCAGGCAATCAGTCAATCAGTCAGTCAGTAAGGGAATCAGTCAGTCATGTAATCATTGAGTCAGGCAGGCAATCAGTCAGGCAGGCAATCATTCAGTCAGGCAATCAGTCCGTCAGGCAATCAGTCAATCAGTCAGTCAGTAAGGGAATCAGTCAGTCATGTAATCATTCAGTCAGTCAGGCAATCATTCAGTCAGGCAATCAGTCAGTCAGGCAATCATTTAGTCAGTCAGTCAACCAGTCAGTCAGTCAGAGTGAAGCAGCATAGAGCCCTCTTAAAGAGGTTGTCCAGACAGTGTGTAGATGTGTTATCTGCAAACAACCTCCTACAAGTCCACCTGTTACTATCTCTCTCCCTCTCTCTCTCTCCTCATCAAGTCCCCCTGTTACTATCTCTCTCCCTCCCTCTCTCTCTCTCTCTCCTCATCAAGTCCCCCTGTTACTATCTCTCTCCCTCCCTCTCTCTGTCCTCATCAAGTCCCCATGTTAATATCTCTCTCCCTCTCTCTCCTCATCAAGTTCCCCTGTTACTATCTCTCTCCCTCTCTCTCCTCATCAAGTCCACCTGTTACTATCTCTCTCCCTCTCTCTCCTCATCAAGTCCCCCTGTTACTATCTCTCTCTCTCTCTCCTCATCAAGTCCCCCTGTTACTATCTCTCTCCCTCCCTCTCTCTCCTCATCAAGTTCCTCTGTTACTATCTCTCTTTCTCTCTCCTCATCAAGTCCCCCTGTTACTATCTCTCTCCCTCCCTCTCTCTCTCTCTCTGTCCTCATCAAGTCCCCCTGTTACTATCTCTCTCCCTCCCTCTCTCTGTCCTCATCAAGTCCCCATGTTACTATCTCTCTCCCTCTCTCTCCTCATCAAGTTCCCCTGTTACTATCTCTCTCCCTCTCTCTCCTCATCAAGTCCCCCTGTTACTATCTCTCTCCCTCTCTCTCCTCATCAAGTCCCCCTGTTACTATCTCTCTCCCTCTCTCTCCTCATCAAGTCCCCCTGTTACTATCTCTCTCCCTCTCTCTCCTCATCAAGTCCCCCTGTTACTATCTCTCTCTCTCTCTCTCTCCTCATCAAGTCCCC
>NC_092147.1:4448003-4463003 GCF_045791955.1 Oncorhynchus clarkii lewisi
TGAGGGAAATATGTCTCTCTAATATGGGCATACATTGGGCAGGAGGTTAGGAAGTGCAGTTCAGTTTCCACCTCATTTTGTGGGCAGTGTGCACATAGCCTGTCTTCTCTTGAGAGCCATGTCTGCCTATGGCGGCCTTTCTCAATAGCAAGGCTATGCTCACTGAGTCTGTACATAGTCAAAGCTTTCCTTAATTTTGGGTCAGTCACAGTGGTCAGGTATTCTGCCGCTGTGTACTCTCTGTTTAGGGCCAAATAGCATTCTAGTTTGCTCTGTTTTTTTGTTAATTCTTTCCAATGTGTCAAGTAATTATCTTTTTGTTTTTTCATGATTTGGTTGGGTCTAATTATGCTGCTCTCTCTCTCTCTCTGTCTCTGTCTCTCTCTCTCTCTTAAGGCTGTAGGAGGGAGTGGGTTAAGAGGCTGTAGGAGGGAGTGGGTTAAGAGGCTGTAGGAGGGAGTGGGTTAAGAGGCTGTTGGAGGGAGTGGGTTAAGAGGCTGTAGGAGGGAGTGGGATAAGAGGCTGTAGGAGGGGGTGGGTTAAGAGGCTGTTGGAGGGAGTGGGTTAAGAGGCTGTAGGAGGGAGTGGGTTAAGGCTGTGGGAGGCTGTAAGAGGGAGTGGGTTAAGGCTGTGGGAGGGAGTGGGTTAAGGCTATAGGAGGGAGTGGGTTAAGGCTATAGGAGGGAGTGGGTTAAGGCTGTAGGAGGGAGTGGGTTAAGGCTGTGGGAGGGAGTGGGATAAGGCTATAGGAGGGAGTGGGTTAAGAGGCTGTAGGAGGGAGTGGGTTAAGGCTGTAGGAGGGAGTGGGTTAAGGCTGTAGGAGGGAGTGGGTTAAGAGGCTGTAGGACGGAGGTGGGTTAAGGCTGTAGGAGGGAGTGGGTTAAGGCTGTAGGAGGGTTTGGGTTAAGGCTGTAGGAGGCTGTAGGGGGGAGTGGGTTAAGAGGCTGTAGGAGGGAGTGGGTTAAGGCTGTAGGAGGGAGTGGGTGAAGAGGCTGTAGGAGGGAGTGGGTTAAGGCTGTGGGAGGCTGTAGGAGGGAGTGGGTTAAAGCTGTAGGAGGGAGTGGGTTAAGGTTGTAGGAGGGAGTGGGTTAAGGCTGTAGGAGGGAGTGGGTTAAGAGGCTGTAGGAGGGAGGTGAGTTAAGTCTGTAGGAGGGAGTGTGTTAAGTCTGTAGGAGGGTGTGGGTTAAGGCTGTAGGAGGCTGTAGGGGGGAGCGGGTTAAGAGACTGTAGGAGGGAGTGGGTTAAGAGGCTGTAGGAGGGAGTGGGTTAAGGCTGTGGGAGGCTGTAGGAGTGAGTGGGTTAATGCTGCAGGAGGGAGTGGGTTAAGGCTGTAGGAGGGAGTGGGTTAAGGCTGTGGGAGGGAGTGGGTTAAGGCTGTAGGAGGGAGTGGGTTAAGGCTGTAAGAGGGAGTGGGTTAAGGCTGTAGGAGGGAGTGGGTTAAGGCTGTAGGAGGTTTGTGGGTTAAGGCTATAGGAGGGAGTGGGTTAAGGCTTTAGGAGGGAGTGGGAGGGAGTGGGTTAAGGCTGTAGGAGGGAGTGGGTTAAGGCTGTAGGAGGGAGTGGGTTAAGGCTGTAGGAGGGAGTGGGTCAAGGCTGTAGGAGGGAGTGGGTTAAGGCTGTAGGAGGGAGTGGGTTAAGAGGCTGTAGGAGGGAGGTGGGTTAAGGCTGTAGGACGGAGTGGGTTAAGGCTGTAGGAGGGAGTGGGTTAAGGCTGTAGGAGGGAGTGGGTTAAGGCTGTAGGAGGGAGTGGGTTAAGAGGCTGTAGGAGGGAGGTGGGTTAAGAGGCTGTAGGAGGGAGTGGGTTAAGGCTGTAGGAGGGTGTGGGTTAAGGCTGTAGGAGGGTGTGGGTTAAGGCTGTAGGAGGCTGTAGGTGGGAGTGGGTTAAGAGGCTGTAGGAGGGAGTGGGTTAAGGCTGTAGGAGGCTGTAGGAGGGAGTGGGTTAAGGCTGTGGGAAGCTGTAGGAGGGAGTGGGTTTAGGCTATGGGAGGGAGTGGGTTAAGGCTATAGGAGGTAGTGGGTTAAGGCTATAGGACGGAGTGGGTTAAGGCTGTAGGAGGGAGTGGGTTAAGGCTGTAGAAGGGAGTGGGTTAAGGCTGTAGGAGGGAGTGGGTTAAGAGGCTGTAGGAGGGAGGTGGGTTAAGAGGCTGTAGGAGGGAGTGGGTTAAGGCTGTAGGAGGGTGTGGGTTAAGGCTGTAGGAGGGAGTGGGTTAAGGCTGTAGGAGGGAGTGGGTTAAGGCTATAGGAGGCTGTAGGAGGCTGTAGGGGGGAGTGGGTTAAGAGGTTGTAGGAGGGAGTGGGAGGGAGTGGGTTAAGGCTGTAGGAGGGAGTGGGTTAAGGCTGTAGGAGGGAGTGGGTTAAGGCTGTAGGAGGCTGTAGGAGGCTGTAGGGGGAAGTGGGTTAAGAGGCTGTAGGACGGAGTGGGTTAAGGCTGTAGGAGGGAGTGGGTTAAGGCTGTAGGAGGGAGTGGGTTAAGGATGAGAGAGAGAACCATGTGGCGGAAAAGTTACAGTATAATTGATTCAAATACAATGATCAGAACTGTAATTTCCAGCTGCCACAGTCTTTGATGTCTACAGTGACATATGAATTATGGTCAGGTATGTACAGTAGTTACCTTGAGTTACCTTTCTCGCTACAGCAATCACTAAGGCAGATGAAATCACACCATCTCTCCATATCTTCTCTTACAACCATAGAATACCCCCCCCCCCCCCCCCCCCCCTTGTGAGTGTGTCCCAAAAGACAGCCCATAGGGACTCTGGTCTAAAGTAGTGCACTATACAAGGAATTAGGGGCTCTGGTCAAAAGTAGTGCAATATATAGGGAATAGGGCTCTGGTCTAAAGTAGTGCACTATATAGGGAATAGGGCTCTGGTCTATAGTAGTGCACTATATAGGGAATAGGGCTCTGGTCAAAAGTAGTGCAATATATAGGGAATAGGGCTCTGGTCTAAAGTAGTGCACTATATAGGGAATAGGGCTCTGGTCTAAAGTAGTACACTATATAGGGAATAGGGCTCTGGTCTAAGGTAGTGCACTATATAGGGAATATGACTGGTCAAAAGTAGTGCAATATATAGGGAATAGGGCTCTGGTCTAAAGTAGTGCACTATATAGGGAATATGACTGGTCTAAAGTAGTGCACTATATAGGGAATAGGGGCTCAGGTCTAAAGTAGTGCACTATATAGGGAATAGGTCTCTGGTCTAAAGTAGTACCACTACATAGGGAATAGGGCTCTGGTCTAAAGTAGTGCACTATATAGGGAATAGGGCTCTGGTCTAAAGTAGTGTACTATATAGGGAATAGGGCTCTGGTCTAAAGTAGTGCACTATACAAGGAATAGGGGCTCTGGTCAAAAGTAGTGCAATATATAGGGAATAGGGCTCTGGTCTAAAGTAGTGCACTATATAGGGAATAGGGCTCTGGTCTATAGTAGTGCACTATATAGGGAATAGGGCTCTGGTCTAAAGTAGTGCACTATATAGGGAATATGACTGGTCTAAAGTAGTGCACTATATAGGGAATAGTGTGCCATAGGGCTCTGGTCTAAAGTAGTGTACTATATAGGGAATAGGTCTCTGGTCTAAAGTAGTACCACTACATAGGGAATAGGGCTCTGGTCTAAAGTAGTGCACTATATAGGGAATAGGGCTCTGGTCAAAAGTAGTGTACTATATAGGGAATAGGGCTCTGGTCAAAAGTAGTGCAATATATAGGGAATAGGGCTCTGGTCTAAAGTAGTGCACTATATAGGGAATAGGGCTCTGGTCTAAAGTAGTGCACTATATAGGGAATATGACTGGTCTAAAGTAGTGCAATATATAGGGAATAGGACTCTGGTCTAAAGTAGTGCACTATATAGGGAATAGTGTGCCATACGGCTCTGGTCTAAAGTAGTGTACTATATAGGGAATAGGGCTCTGGTCTAAAGTAGTGCACTATATAGGGAATAGTGTGCCATAGGGCTCTGGTCTAAAGTAGTGTACTATATAGGGAATAGGGCTCTGGTCTAAAGTAGTGCACTATATAGGGAATATGACTGGTCTAAAGTAGTGCAATATATAGGGAATAGGACTCTGGTCTAAAGTAGTGCACTATATAGGGAATAGTGTGCCATACGGCTCTGGTCTAAAGTAGTGTACTATATAGGGAATAGGGCTCTGGTCTAAAGTAGTGCACTATATAGGGAATAGTGTGCCATAGGGCTCTGGTCTAAAGTAGTGTACTATATAGGGAATAGGGCTCTGGTCTAAAGTAGTGCACTATATAGGGAATGGGCTCTAGTCTAAAGTAGTGCACTATATAGGGAATAGGGCTCTGGTCTAAAGTAGTGCACTATATAGGGAATAGGGCTCTGGTCTAAAGTAGTGTACTATATAGGGAATAGGGTGCCATGGCTCTGGCCTAAAATAGTGCACTATATAGGGAATAGGGCTCCATCTGGGATGCACACCATACCTCTAATAATTTAATCTGAGATCTGAGTGCACAGCAACCAACAGACTTGTCTTATCTCGTCTAGAAATTCACTTCTGACTTTCGCAGCATTAAAAGATGTCAGACAGACACGTAGTTGACAGACACTCACCCAGGACATTTCAAACAGAAAGATCTCATGTCAACTCGATCATAGCTACCGTTGCTAATGACCATTGTTAACGACATGCCCTAAATGCCTCTTATTATACAAGGACACAGGACACAAGGACACAGGACACAAGGACACAAGGACACAGGACAGGTAGTTGGGAACAAGGACTACAGACATCTATTAAAATAGTATTGGGTATAATTATGACAGGATGCTCAGCTCTGGCATGTCATGGTCTGTCTGACCCTGTGTCTGTCTGTGTGTGTCGATCTACAGCGTAATTGCAACGGGACACTATAACCTCACGAGCGATGCACCCAAACGCCTGAAGCTAAATTAAAACGATATGTACTGAGGCATAACTAAAGCGGGACACAAGACACATCAAGTCAGGGCTTGTTGTGATATTTCCGACCCTGTATCTGTTTGTGTTTGTCTCGATCACTGTATTGGGACATGAAACCCCATTCTTACAAAGACATCACTCACCAGCCAGGCTATAGGGGCTTAGATTAGAACACTGACCTTTGACCTCTCCTATTGTTGCCATGGTACCTCAGCCTGTACCGCAGTGTAAAAGAGAGAACGGGTAGTGGGGGAATCAGAGACGATGGGAGAGAAGGGTTGGAGAAGAAGAGGCGAGGGAGTGAGTGAGGGATTAGAAAGGAGGGAGAGAGGATTTGGAGAGGAGGGGAGGGAAGTGAGGGATCGGAGGGGAGGGAGAGGAGGGGAGGGAGAGAGGAGTGGGAGGGAGAGGAGGGGAGGGAAGTGAGGGATCGGAGGGGAGGGAGAGAGGAGGGGAGGGAGAGGAGGGAAGTGAGGGATCGGAGGGGAGGGAGAGAGGGGGATCGTAGAGGAGTGGACATGGGGTATTGGGAGGTTGAACACGGACGGATGCACAGCCCCAACAGGTGGTGTTGATTTAAAGGCCCTTTGGCTTCTCCATGTGTTGGAACTAAACCCCATACAAGACAAGCTCAGATCAAAGCACTGTCAAAAGCACTGAGCTTCCTCACACCAGCACATACACAGTCTGTCTCTCACTCTGTCTTTCCCTTTCTCTCCTATAGGTCTCACCACTCTCTCTCTTCTCTCTGTCTCTCTCTCTCTGTCTTTCCCTTTCTCTCCTATAGGTCTCACCACTCTCTCTCTTCTCTCTGTCTCTCTCTCTCTGTCTTTCCCTTTCTCTCCTATAGGTCTCACCACTCTCTCTCTTCTCTCTGTCTCTCTCTCTCTGTCTTTCCCTTTCTCTCCTATAGGTCTCACCACTCTCTCTCTTCTCTCTGTCTCTCTCTCTCTGTCTTTCCCTTTCTCTCCTATAGGTCTCACCACTCTCTATCTTCTCTCTTCTCTCTGTCTCTCTCTCTCTGTCTTTCCCTTTCTCTCCTATAGGTCTCACCACTCTCTCTCTTCTCTCTTCTCTCTGTCTCTCTCTCTCTCTCTGTCTTTCCCTTTCTCTCCTATAGGTCTCACCACTCTCTATCTTCTCTCTTCTCTCTGTCTCTCTCTCTCTGTCTTTCCCTTTCTCTCCTATAGGTCTCACCACTCTCTCTCTTCTCTCTTCTCTCTGTCTCTCTCTCTCTGTCTTTCCCTTTCTCTCCTATAGGTCTCACCACTCTCTCTCTTCTCTCTTCTCTCTGTCTCTCTCTCTCTGTCTTTCCCGTTCTCTCCTATAGGTCTCACCATTCTCTCTTCTCTCTGTCTCTCACTCTGTCTTTCCCTTTCTCTCCTATAGGTCTCACCACTCTCTCTCTTCTCTCTGTCTCTCTCACTCTGTCTTTCCCTTTCTCTCCTATAGGTCTCACCACTCTCTCTCTTCTCTCTGTCTCTCACTCTGTCTTTCCCTTTCTCTCCTATAGGTCTCACCACTCTCTCTCTTCTCTCTTCTCTCTTTCTCTCTCTCTGTCTTTCCCTTTCTCTCCTATAGGTCTCACCACTCTCTCTCTTCTCTCTGTCTCTCTCTCTGTCTTTCCCTTTCTCTCCTATAGGTCTCACCATTCTCTATCTTCTCACTCTGTCTCACTCTGTCACTCTGTCTCACTCTGTCTCTCTGTCTCTCTCTGTCTCTCTCTGTCACTCACTCACTCACTCACTCACTCACTCACTGTTTCTGTCTCTCGCTCTCTCACTCTGTCTCACTCTGTCTCTCTCTGTCTCTCTCTGTCTCTCTCTGTCTCTCTCTGTCTCTCAATTCAATTCAATTCAATTCAAGGGCTTTATTGGCATGGGAAACATGTGTTAACATTGCCAAAGCAAGTGAGGTAGATAATATACACTAGTGAAATACACAATACAAATGAACAGTAAACATTACACTCAAACAAGTTCCAAAACAATAGAGACATTACAAATGTCATATTATGTCTATATACAATGTTGTAACAATGTACAAATAGTTAAAGTACAAAAGGGAAAATAAATAAAATACAGGTTGTATTTACAATGGTGTTAGTTCTTCACTGGTTGCCCTTTTCTTGTGGCAACAGGACACAATATCTCACACACATAACCCCTTAATTCATTCCTACTTAGATTTGTGTGTCTATGTTGGTTAATTTGTTAGGAAAGGGGGAAACCTAGTCAGTTGTACAACTGAATGTATTCAACTGAAATGAGTCTTCCACATTTAACCCCTCTGAATCAGAGAACTGCCTTGTTCAGGGGTAGGACGACAGATTTTCACCTTGTCAGCTCGGGGAGTCGATCCCGCAACCTTTCAGGTTACTGGCCCAACCACTGGGCTACCTGCTGGTTACTGACCGAGCTCTCTAACCACTAGGTTACCTGCTGGTTACTGACCCAGCTCTCTAACCACTAGGTTACCTGCTGGTTACTGGCCCAACACTCTAACTACTAGGCTACCTGCTGGTTACTGGCCCAACACTAACCACTAGGCTACCTGCTGGTTACTAGTCCCAACGCTCTAACCACTGGGCTACCTGCTGGTTACTGACCGAGCTCTCTAACCACTAGGTTACCTGCTGGTTACTGACCCAGCTCTCTAACCACTAGGTTACCTCGGGTTACTGACCCAGCTCTCTAACCACTAGGTTACCTGCTGGTTACTGGCCCAACACTCTAACTACTAGGCTACCTGCTGGTTACTGGCCCAACACTAACCACTAGGCTACCTGCTGGTTACTAGTCCCAACGCTCTAACCACTAGTCTACCTGCTGGTTACTGGCACAACACTCTAACCACTAGGCTACCTGCTGGTTACTGACCCAACGCTCTAACCACTAGGCTATGTGCTACTTGCTGGTTACCGGCCCAACGCTGTAACCACTAGGCTACCTGCTGGTTACTGGCCGAATGCTCTAACCACTAGGCTACCTGCTGGTTACTGGCCCAACGCTGTAACCACTAGGCTACCTGCTGGTTACTGGCCCAATGCTCTAACCACTAGGCTACCTGCTGGTTACTGGCCCAACACTCTAACCACTAGGCTACCTGCTGGTTACTAGTCCAACGCTCTAACCACTAGGCTACCTGCTGGTTACTGGCCCAATGCTCTAACCACTAGGCTACCTGCTGGTTACTGGCCCAACGCTCTAACCACTAGGGTACCTGCTGCTTACTAGTCCAACACTCTAACCACTAGGCTACCTGCTGGTTACTGGCCCAACCACTAGGTTACCTGCTGGTTACTGACCCAACCACTAGGCTACCTGCTGGTTACTGACCCAACCACTAGGCTACCTGCTGGTTACTGGCCCAACGCTCTAACCACTAGGCTACCTGCTAGTTACTAGTCCAACGCTCTAACCCCTAGGCTACCTGCTGGTTACTGGCCCAACCACTAGGTTACCTGCTGGTTACTGGCCCAACCACTAGGCTACCTGCTGGTTACTGGCCAAACGCTCTAACCACTAGGCTACCTGCTGGTTACTGGCCCAACGCTCTAACCACTAGGCTACCTGCTGGTTACTGGCCCAACGCTCTAACCACTAAGCTACCTGCTGGTTACTAGTCCAACACTCTAACCACTAGGCTACCTGCTGGTTACCGGCCCAACACTCTAACCACTAGGCTACCTGCTGGTTACCGGCCCAACGCTCTAACCACTAAGCTACCTGCTGGTTACTAGTCCAACACTCTAACCACTAGGCTACCTGCTGGTTACCGGCCCAACACTCTAACCACTAGGCTACCTGCTGGTTACTAGTCCAACACTCTAACCACTAGGCTACCTGCTGGTTACTGACCCAACACTCTAACCACTAGACTAATCACGTGTATGTGACCAATTCATTGTTGGAGCTAGAAGCACGAGCATTTCGCTACACCCGCAACAACATCTGCTAATCACGTGTATGTGACCAATAACATTTGATTTGATTTGATTTGACACACACAGTCATACGCAGCTAACCTTGTTGGGACATACAATTCAGTCCTATTTTCCTTAACCTCTAATCCCAACTCGTACCCTTACCCTAACCCTGACCCTAACCTTAACCCAAAAAACCTAACCCTAACCCTTAATCTAATCCTAGCTCCTAGCTCCTAACCCTAAACCTAATCCTAGCTCATAACCCTAGCCCCTAACCCTAAACCTAACCCTAGCTCCTAACCCTAACCCTTAACCTAATCCTAGCTCCTAACCCCAAATCTAATCCTAGCTCATAACTCTAGCTCCTAACCCTAACCCTTAACCTAATCCTAGCTCCTAACCCTAAATCTAATCCTAGCTCCTAACCCTAATCCTAGCTCCTAAACCTAATCCTAGCTCCTAAACCTAATCCTAGCTCCTAAACCTAATCCTAGCTCCTAAACCTAATCCTAGCTCCTAAACCTAATCCTAGCTCTTAACGTAATTCTAACCCTAAAACTAATTCTAACCTTAACCCTAAACCCCCCAAAATGTCCCCAGTTGTTTGTTTACTATTCTTGTCGGGACTTAGTATAGTTAAATATATACACACACACACACACACACACACACACACACACACACACACACACACACACACACACACACACACACACACACACACACACACACACTGCTCTGATATGTAACAGAGCCCTTCTCCCAGTGGTCTTACACAACCCTGAACCAGGGTGTGTATTGAACCCTGTGTGTCCAATACACACACGCTCAGCCCCCCACACACACACTCTCAGCTCCCCCCACACACACTCTCAGCTCCCCCCACACACACTCTCAGCTCCTCAACACACTCAGCCCCCCCCCCCCCCCCCACACACACTCTCATCCCCCCCACACACACACTCTCAGCCCCCCCCCACACACTCTCAGCCCCCCCCCACACTCTCAGCCCCCCCCACACACACTCTCAGCCCCCCCACACACACTCTCAGCCCCCCCCCCCCACACACACTCTCAGCCACCCCCACACACACTCAGCCTCCCCCACACAAACACTCTCAGCCCCCCCACACACACACTCTCAGCCCCCCCACACACAGACTCAGCCCTCCCCACACACTCTCAGCCCCCCCAAACACACTCTCAGCCCCCCCCCACATACACACTCTCAGCCGCCCCCCCCACATACACACTCTCACCCCCCCACATACACACTCTCAGCCCCCCCCCCCCCCCCCCACATACACACTCTCAGCCCCCCCCCCCCCACCAACACACTCTCAGCCCCCCCCCCCCCCCCCACATACACACTCTCAGCCCCCCCCCCCCCCCCCCCCCACATACACACTCTCAGCCCCCCACATACACACTCTCAGCCCCCCCCCACATAGTGCTGGAGGCACTGGGTTATCATGACTGAAACATTCTCTTTCACAAGTTGCACACTCCGCTCCCCTTTACTCACGTAGAGTCCAGAGTGACTGTCACCGAAGAAGGGGAATGCAACAGAGATCTCCACCAGCCCCGAGCCGCCATCGTCCTGGGAGATGGTTTGGGAGTCCCCCGAGTCCTGGCCAAAAGGATAGAAGTCCTCCAGGGGTACCCCCGGCTCGACCGTCCCAGGGAGGAGCAGCAGGTTCAGGCAGAGCAGGGTGCAGAGGCAGGGTAGCAGGGCTCCAGGTACCAGGTCAGCTCCAGACATCTTCACCATGGCCCTCAGACTCTCAGCTTCAGCCTCTAGGCAGGCAGCAGAACAGGAGAGGACAGGAGAGGACAGGGAAGGACAGTATCTCGTCTTCTACACCAGCAGCTCTTTAAATCTTTAACGTTGTTTCTCTCTCTCTCTCCCAGGGAATGAGGTGACAGGGACAGTCACAACAGGCAAAGGGTATCACAGGGTAGGGTAGCAGAACACCTGGGGTATCAGAGGGTAGGATAGCAGAACACCTGGGGTATCAGAGGGTAGGGTAGCAGAACACCTGGGGTATCAGCAGAACAGGAACCTTCTTTCACAGCAACAGCAGCCCTTTAAATCTTCTCCTGTGTTCTCTCTCTCTCTCTCTCTCTCTCTCTCTCTCTCTCTCTCTCTCTCTCTCTCTCTCTCTCTCGCTCGCTCTCTCTCTCTCTCTCTCTCTCTCTCTCTCTCGCTCTCTCTCTCTCTCTCGCTCTCTCTCTCTCGCTCTCTCTCTCTCTCGCTCTCTCTCTCTCTCTCTCTCTCTCTCTCTCTCTCTCTCTCTCTCTCTCTCGCTCGCTCTCTCTCTCTCTCTCTCTGTCTCTCTCTCTCTCTCTCTCTCTCTCTCTCTCTCTCTCTCTCTCGCTCGCTCTCTCTCGCTCGCTCTCTCTCGCTCTCTCTCGCTCGCTCTCTCTCTCAGTTGTGCTGTTTGTCTGAGACAAGGGGATAGATTCCTTGCATTCTGCTTGACTCGCTGCTTGCTGCTGGGTGCTTCGTTGGTTCGTAAAGCTGTGCTGCTGCTCCGTCTCACAGAGATAAACTGAGGGAAAGACTGAAAGAAAAAGGGGGAGCAGAATTATATATTTTTTTATTTTTTACAATCCCAGCGATTTGGTCCCTGATGGTTAGGGTTAGAAATACCCTCAATAAAAGCTCTATTCTGCCTGCCAAAGGAGTTCTTTCAGCTCTGCTAGGCCCCACCCCCCCTTGGGATTCACTACCTCGCATAATGAGGGAATGTCGGCCAATGGTAGAGGAGAGGCCGGTAACTGGATAACTACTGGGCGGACCTATGGTAATCAAAGGAGTGCTCTAGAAACTCTGACAAGGCTTCTCCCTCCTCTCCTCTTTGGCTTAACCCTTTCACTCTGAGTCTATACAGATAACGCACCTTAGCGTGTCAGACTGAACAGGTTACACGCTACAAGCGTCCAGCTCTCCTCTCATCGAAACTTGACTCTGTGCATCTACCTAGGCGTATCAGAGTATGTTTAAACCAGGTAATAACATGGCTATATACAGGGGGTAGCAGTACAAGGTCGGTGTACAGGGGTACGAGGTAATAGCATGGCTATATACACAGGGTACCAGTACCGAGTTGGTGTAGGGGTACGAGGTAATAACAGAGGTACGAGGTAATAACAGAGGTACGAGGAAATAACAGGGGCATAAGGTAATAACAGGGGTATGAGGTAATAACAGGGGTATGAGGTAATAACAGGGGTACCAGGTATTAACAGGGGTATGAGGTAATAACAGGGGTACCAGGTATTATCAGGGGTACCAGGTAACAACAGGGGTAACAGGTAATAACAGGGGTATGAGGCAATAACAGGGGTACCAGGTAATAACAGGGGTATGATGTAATAACAGGGGTACCAGGTAATAACAGGGGTATGAGGTAACAACAGGGGTATGAGGCAATAACAGGGTATGAGGTAATAACAGGGGTATGAGGTAACAACAGGGGTATGAGGTAACAACAGGGGTACCAGGTAATAACAGGGGTACCAGGTATTAACAGGGGTACCAGGTATTAACAGGGGCACCAGGTATTAACAGGGGTACCGGGTATTAACAGGGGTACCAGGTAATAACAGGGGTACCAGGAAATGACAGGGGTACCAGGTAATAACAGGGGTACCAGGTAATAACAGGGGTACCAGGTAATAACAAGGGTACCAGGTAATAACAGGGGTATGAGGTAATAACAGGGGTACCAGGTAATAACAGGGGTTTGAGGTAACAACAGGGGTACCAAGTAACAACAGGATTACCAGGTAACAACAGGGGTATGAGGCAATAACAGTGGTATGAGGTAATAACAGGGGTATTAAATAATAACAGGAGTACCAGGTAATAACAGGGGTACCAGGTAATAACAGGACTACCAGGTATTAACAGGGGTACCGGGTATTAACAGGGGTATGATGTAATAACAGGGGTACCAGGTAATAACAGGGGTACCAGGAAATGACAGGGGTACCAGGTAATAACAGGGGTACCAGGTAATAACAGGGATACCAGGAAATGACAGGGGTACCAGGTAATAACAGGGGTACCAGGTAATAACAAGGGTACCAGGTAATAACAGGGGTATGAGGTAATAACAGGGGTACCAGGTAATAACAGGGGTACCAGGAAATGACGGGGTACCAGGTAATAACAGGGGTACCAGGTAATAACAGGGGTAACATGTAATAACAGGAGTACCAGGTAATAACAGGGGTACAAGGTAATAACAGGGATACCAGGAAATGACAGGGGTACCAGGTAATAACAGGGGTACCAGGTAATAACAGGGCTAACATGTAATAACAGGAGTACCAGGTAATAACAGGGGTACCAGGTAACAACAGGGGTACCAGGTAACAACAGGGGTATGAGGCAATAACAGTGGTATGAGATAATAACAGGGGTATTAAATAATAACAGGAGCACCAGGTAATAACAGGGGTACCAGGTAATAACAGGAGCACCAGGTATTAACAGGGGTACCGGTATTAACAGGGGTATGAGTTAATAACAGGGGTACCAGGTAATAACAGGGGTACAAGGTATTATCAGGGGTACCAGGTATTAACAGGGGTAATAACAGGGGTATGAGGTATTATCAGGGGTACCAGGTAACAACAGGGGTATGAGGTAATAACAGGGGTACCAGGTAATAACAGGGGTACCAGGTAATAACAGGGGAACCAGGTATTAACAGGGGTATGAGGTAATAACAGGAGTATGAGGTAAAAACAGGGGTACCAGGTATTAACAGGAGTACCAGGTAATAACAGGGGTATGAGGCAATAACAGGGGTATGAGGTAATAACAGGGGTATGAGGTATTATCAGGGGTAACAGGTATTATCAGGTGTACCAGGTATTATCATGGGTACCAGGTATTATCAGGGGTACCAGGTATTATCATGGGTACCAGGTATTATCAGGGGTACCAGGTATTATCATGGGTACCAGGTATTATCAGGGGTACCAGGTAACAACATTGGTACCCGGTAAAACAGGGGTATGAGGCAATAACAGGGGTACCAGGTAATAACATGGATATGAGGTCATAACAGGGGTATGAGGTAATAACAGGGGTACCAGGTATTAACAGGGGTACCAGATATTAACATGGTTATGAGGTAATAACAGGGATATGAGGTATTAACTAGGGTTATGAGGTAATAACAGGGGTATGAGGTAATAACAGGGGTACCAGGTAATAACAGGGGTATGAGGCAATAACAGGGGTATGAGGCAATAACAGGGGTATGAGGCAATAACAGGGATATGAGGTAATTGAGGTAGCTGTGATGTGGAACACAAATATGTGGAACACAAATAGGATCGTCGTGTTTTGTTCGTAGCATCGACACGCACTTGAACAGTTTCCAAAACAACGGAGCGTAGTATCTAACGAATAAATATATACGTTGAATAAAACTCAGGATTGTTTTTGCATTAACAGTCTGTCTTTTATTTGTCTCATTATAACTCTGATGAGTTAAATAGAATTACAGGCTAATGGCTGTACCGTGCCGGCGTACAACCAACACATACTACTAATACATGGGAATTGACAACAGTGCTATTCTGTTTTTTTAAATCATTTCTCCTATCACCTTATGACTGGTTTAATCATTGAAAATTCAAATTCAATACAAATATTATATAATTTAAAAAAAAAAAAACAGAAAGAATTCATTAAAAAATGGTTCTAAGGGTTTTAATGCTGATAATTATAACCTGAACACATACTGCAGTAAAGTCACTACTGAGTTACAGGAAGGAAGGATTCTGTGTTGTTAGACAAACCGAGACAACAGTAATGGGTAGGGTGTGTGTGTGTGTGTGTGTGTGTGTGTGTGTGTGTGTGTGTGTGTGTGTGTGTGTGTGTGTGTGTGTGTGTGTGTGTGTGTGTGTGTGTGTGTGTGTGTGTGTGTGTTTATCTGCACATTGTGTTGATTTGACAAACCGAGACAACAGTAATGGTTAGTTCCAGCACAGCCAGAAACAACACATTCACTGTTTGTTGTTTGGGGGGTTTCTCTGCAGATTACTGACATCCAGTGTGTGTGTGTGTGGTGTTGGGCGTGTGTCTGCCTGTCATTGTGTGTCTTGCGTA
>NC_092147.1:4483003-4563264 GCF_045791955.1 Oncorhynchus clarkii lewisi
TAACCACTAGGCTAGCCTGCCGCCTCTACACTCTAACCACTAGGCTACCCTGCCGCCTCTACACTAACCACTAGGCTACCCTGCCGCCTCTACACTCTAACCACTAGGCTACCCTGCCGCCTATACACTCAAACCAATATGGCTACCCTGCCGCCTCTACACTCTAACCACTAGGCTACCCTGCCGCCTCTACACTCTAACCACTAGGCTACCCTGCCGCCTCTACACTCTAACCACTAGGCTACCCTGCCGCCTCTACACTCTAACCACTAGGCTACCCTGCCGCCTCTACACTCGAACCACTAGGCTACCCTGCCGCCTCTACACTCTAACCACTAGGCTACCCTGCCGCCTCTACACTCTAACCACTAGGCTACACTGCCGCCTCTACACTCTAACCACTAGGCTACCCTGCCGCCTCTACACTCTAACCACTAGGCTACCCTGCCGCCTCTACACTCTAACCACTAGATACCCTGCCACCTCTACACTCTAACTACTAGGCTACCCTGCCGCCTCTACACTCTAACCACTAGGCTACCCTGCCACCTCTACACTCTAACCACTAGGCTAGCCTGCCACCTCTACACTCTAACCACTAGGCTACCCTGCCGCCTCTACACTCTAACCACTAGGCTACCCTGCCGCCTCTACACTCTAACCACTAAGCTACCCAACCGCCTCCACACTCTAACCACTAGGCTACCTTGCCGCCTCTACACTCTAACCACTAGGCTACCCTTCCGCCTCTACACTCTAACCACTAGGCTACCCTGATGATCCTGTATGTGGTGAAGAATTGGTTAGTTGAATGATAAATGCTCGTGGATGGGAACGTCTCCATCCAATCCAATCCCTTGTTCATGATACACATGATACACAGTACCAATCCAAAAGTTTGGACACACCTACTCATTCTAGGGGCATTTCTTTATTTAAAAAAAAAACTATTTTCTACATTGTAGAATAATAGTGAAGACATCAAAACTATGAAATAACACATATGGGAATCATGTAGTAACCAAAAACAAGTGTTAAACAAATCAAAATATATTTTAGATTTTTTTTTAAAGTAGCCACCCTTTGCCTTGATGACAGCTTTTGATTTGATTTTATTAGGATCTCTTTTAGTCCCCATTTGGACTCATCTTCCAAGAGTCCTTAACATTAAAATACAATATATAATACAAACACACTTTCACATATAACACACTATTACAAACATACATAATATACTAGCATAATGACCCAATAAATACTCAATCTAAAATAAAAAAATATTGATTCTTCATCTACTATAGTCCCACAACATTTCTATATACTATATTTAGTATATAATTGTTTTTAAATAATGTTTAAACTTATATATTGAAAGATTTCTAGTTTGCTCAGTTAATTTATTCCATTTCTTTATTGCTCTAAATCTAAATGTTCTTTTACCCATTTATCTTTTCTGTCTGGATAACGCAGAGATGGTGGACAATCTATTCCTAGTATTTACTGAATGTCTGTCTCTTAACCAATCTATTCCTAGTATTTACTGAATGTCTGTCTCTTAACCAATCTATTCCTAGTATTTACTGAATGTCTGTCTCTTAACCAATCTATTCCTAGTATTTACTGAATGTCTGTCTCTTAACCAATCTATTCCTAGTATTTACTGAATGTCTGTCTCTTAACCAATCTATTCCTAGTATTTACTGAATGTCTGTCTCTTAACCAATCTATTCCTAGTATTTACTGAATGTCTGTCTCTTAACCAATCTATTCCTAGTATTTACTGAATGTCTGTCTCTTAACCAATCTATTCCTAGTATTTACGGAATGTCTGTCTCTTAACCAATCTATTCCTAGTATTTACTGAATGTCTGTCTCTTAACCAATCTATTCCTAGTATTTACTGAATGTCTGTCTCTTAACCAATCTATTCCTAGTATTTACTGAATGTCTGTCTCTTAACCAATCTATTCCTAGTATTTACTGAATGTCTGTCTCTTAACCAATCTATTCCTAGTATTTACTGAATGTCTGTCTCTTAACCAATCTATTCCTAGTATTTACTGAATGTCTGTCTCTTACCAATCTATTCCTAGTATTTACTGAATGTCTGTCTCTTAACCAATCTATTCCTAGTATTTACGGAATGTCTGTCTCTTAACCAATCTATTCCTAGTATTTACTGAATGTCTGTCTCTTAACCAATCTATTCCTAGTATTTACTGAATGTCTGTCTCTTAACCAATCTATTCCTAGTATTTACTGAATGTCTGTCTCTTAACCAATCTATTCCTAGTATTTACTGAATGTCTGTCTCTTAACCAATCTATTCCTAGTATTTACTGAATGTCTGTCTCTTAACCAATCTATCCCTAGTATTTACTGAATGTCTGTCTCTTAACCAATCTATTCCTAGTATTTACTGAATGTCTGTCTCTTAACCAATCTATTCCTAGTATTTACGGAATGTCTGTCTCTTAACCAATCTATTCCTAGTATTTACGGAATGTCTGTCTCTTAACCAATCTATTCCTAGTATTTACTGAATGTCTGTCTCTTAACCAATCTATTCCTAGTATTTACTGAATGTCTGTCTCTTACCAATCTATTCCTAGTATTTACGGAATGTCTGTCTCTTAACCAATCTATTCCTAGTATTTACGGAATGTCTGTCTCTTAACCAATCTATTCCTAGTATTTACGGAATGTCTGTCCCTTACCAATCTATTCCTAGTATTTACTGAATGTCTGTCTCTTACCAATCTATTCCTAGTATTTACGGAATGTCTGTCTCTTAACCAATCTATTCCTAGTATTTACTGAATGTCTGTCTCTTAACCAATCTATTCCTAGTATTTACGGAATGTCTGTCTCTTACCAATCTATTCCTAGTATTTACTGAATGTCTGTCTCTTAACCAATCTATTCCTAGTATTTACGGAATGTCTGTCCCTTACCAATCTATTCCTAGTATTTACTGAATGTCTGTCTCTTACCAATCTATTCCTAGTATTTACGGAATGTCTGTCTCTTAACCAATCTATTCCTAGTATTTACTGAATGTCTGTCTCTTAACCAATCTATTCCTAGTATTTACGGAATGTCTGTCCCTTACCAATCTATTCCTAGTATTTACTGAATGTCTGTCTCTTAACCAATCTATTCCTAGTATTTACGGAATGTCTGTCCCTTACCAATCTATTCCTAGTATTTACTGAATGTCTGTCTCTTACCAATCTATTCCTAGTATTTACGGAATGTCTGTCTCTTACCAATCTATTCCTAGTATTTACTGAATGTCTGTCTCTTAACCAATCTATTCCTAGTATTTACGGAATGTCTGTCTCTTACCAATCTATTCCTAGTATTTACTGAATGTCTGTCTCTTACCAATCTATTCCTAGTATTTACGGAATGTCTGTCTCTTACCAATCTATTCCTAGTATTTACTGAATGTCTGTCTCTAACCAATCTATTCCTAGTATTTACGGAATGTCTGTCTCTTACCAATCTATTCCTAGTATTTACTGAATGTCTGTCTCTTAACCAATCTATTCCTAGTATTTACGGAATGTCTGTCTCTTACCAATCTATTCCTAGTATTTACGGAATGTCTGTCTCTTACCAATCTATTCCTAGTATTTACTGAATGTCTGTCTCTTAACCAATCTATTCCTAGTATTTACTGAATGTCTGTCTCTTAACCAATCTATTCCTAGTATTTACGGAATGTCTGTCTCTTACCAATCTATTCCTAGTATTTACGGAATGTCTGTCTCTTACCAATCTATTCCTAGTATTTACTGAATGTCTGTCTCTTACCAATCTATTCCTAGTATTTACTGAATGTCTGTCTCTTAACCAATCTATTCCTAGTATTTACTGAATGTCTGTCTCTTAACCAATCTATTCCTAGTATTTACTGAATGTCTGTCTCTTAACCAATCTATTCCTAGTATTTACTGAATGTCTGTCTCTTAACCAATCTATTCCTAGTATTTACTGAATGTCTGTCTCTTAACCAATCTATTCCTAGTATTTACTGAATGTCTGTCTCTTAACCAATCTATTCCTAGTATTTACTGAATGTCTGTCTCTTAACCAATCTATTCCTAGTATTTACTGAATGTCTGTCTCTTAACCAATCTATTCCTAGTATTTACGGAATGTCTGTCTCTTAACCAATCTATTCCTAGTATTTACGGAATGTCTGTCTCTTAACCAATCTATTCCTAGTATTTACGGAATGTCTGTCCCTTACCAATCTATTCCTAGTATTTACTGAATGTCTGTCTCTTACCAATCTATTCCTAGTATTTACGGAATGTCTGTCTCTTAACCAATCTATTCCTAGTATTTACTGAATGTCTGTCTCTTAACCAATCTATTCCTAGTATTTACGGAATGTCTGTCTCTTACCAATCTATTCCTAGTATTTACTGAATGTCTGTCTCTTAACCAATCTATTCCTAGTATTTACGGAATGTCTGTCCCTTACCAATCTATTCCTAGTATTTACTGAATGTCTGTCTCTTACCAATCTATTCCTAGTATTTACGGAATGTCTGTCTCTTACCAATCTATTCCTAGTATTTACTGAATGTCTGTCTCTTAACCAATCTATTCCTAGTATTTACGGAATGTCTGTCTCTTACCAATCTATTCCTAGTATTTACTGAATGTCTGTCTCTTAACCAATCTATTCCTAGTATTTACTGAATGTCTGTCTCTTAACCAATCTATTCCTAGTATTTACTGAATGTCTGTCTCTTACCAATCTATTCCTAGTATTTACTGAATGTCTGTCTCTTACCAATCTATTCCTAGTATTTACTGAATGTCTGTCTCTTAACCAATCTATTCCTAGTATTTACTGAATGTCTGTCTCTTAACCAATCTATTCCTAGTATTTACTGAATGTCTGTCTCTTAACCAATCTATTCCTAGTATTTACTGAATGTCTGTCTCTTAACCAATCTATTCCTAGTATTTACTGAATGTCTGTCTCTTAACCAATCTATTCCTAGTATTTACGGAATGTCTGTCTCTTAACCAATCTATTCCTAGTATTTACTGAATGTCTGTCTCTTAACCAATCTATTCCTAGTATTTACGGAATGTCTGTCTCTTACCAACTGAATAGAACTTGGCCGTTTTAAATGATGTATATTATAAAATAAGATAAGCATGTTTTTTTCAATTATTTTGTTGATTGATGACCAACCGAGAACACTGCGCATGACTGCAACAGAAGAACCACATCTCCGCCTTAAAACAATCCTTGCTGCTTTATTCTGGGCATTCTGCAGCCTCCTAACTTCACTAGATGATGCATTTCCCCAGACCACCGAACAATAGTTCACTTGACTCTCAACCAATGCCTGTGTTATTTGCTGAAGGATTTTCCCTGGTAAATATTTAGCTATCCTTCTGATTATGCATGCTGTTTTAATATATATTTTTTTTACATAGATGAGTTATTTGAGACGACCATGATAAGCAGTTGTCTAGCTGCACTCCCAGTAGTTTGGTTTCTGACACTTCTTCCATTTGTACTCCTCCCATACTTAATTGTATCCCATGCTGTTTTGGCCTTTTCCTAGTTGAACAGACCAACATAACTTTGGTTTTCTTGGTGTTTAAAGCAAGTTTGTTTTGGCAAACCCACTTCCGGATAATCTCCAAATCTCCTTGCAAAGCTTGCTGTACCTGTTGAACCGATTGTCTTGCTGCATAAATTGTAGTATCATCTGCAAATATAGTAGCTTGAGTTTCAACCAAGGCATAGGGAAGGTCGTTGGTGTATGTTAAGTAGAGAAGTGGCCCAAGGCAGCTGCCCTGCGGTATTCCACAGTTTAACACATTAGGGGAAGAAAATGAACCATTGATATAGGTGGACTGTTTCCTGTCAGTTAGATATGACAGTACCCAATTCAATGCTACCTCCTTTAAAACCATAATGCATTAATTTTGTCAAAATAATTTCATGATCCACTAAATTAAATGCTGCACTGAAATCTAAAAATAGTACACCTACAAACCTGCCATTATCCATAGCATTGAGCCACTGGTCGGTCATGTCAACCAATGCAGTGGTAGTGGAATGGTTTTTGCGATAAGCATGCTGATTGGCTGTAATCAGATCATTATTTTCCATATACTCCCACATTTGTCTACTCACAATACCCTCCAATATCTTACTGAGTGTAGGGAGTAGACTAATTGGTCGACTATTGGCAGGAGTAATGGGTTCTTTGCAGTCTTTCGGAATAGGACACAGTTTCGCTTCCATACATTTGCAAACATCCCGTTTTCCCAGTGACCAATTAAATATGTATCTCGGTGGAACTGCAATCTGGGGAGCAGCACAGCGAAGCAAAACATTATCCATAAGACCATAACCTTTAGATTTACCATCAGGTAATGACTTCAATAGGTTTAACACCTCCTCCACTGACACCGTGGAGCAGATCTTATTGCTCATAATATGATTATCAATCCATTGGACAATAGCTTGTTTGGAAGAATGTATGTTTACATTGTTGTTTAGTAATTTAATTTTCTGTGTAAAAAAAATCTGCAAAATGATTGGCAATATCAACTGGTTTTGTTATTATTCTCCCGTCCACCTCCACACTAGATGGGCATGATGAGATAGATGCTTTTAGTTGTGCCTAAGAACAGCCCTTAGCCGTGGTATATTTGGCCCGGACCTTATTGCTTAAATATATACAGTATACACTCATATCCTTTGCCTATAACACCTATATTTAATGTATGTAGTTCTGTCCTTGGGTTGTTCTTGTCTAATAATGTCCTGCATTATGTTTTGTGTGGAACCCCAGGAACAGTAGCTGCTGATTTTGCAATATCTACTGCGGATCCTGATAAAATACCAAATACTATAATATTTTAAAAACAAAAAAAAAACTAAGTTTTAAGAAAGAATAGGCATTGGTCTGAAGCTGAAAAATTAAATAAATTCACATGAGCACCTAGTTAAGCTGCAGCTGGCCCAGAACAGAGCAACACGTCTTGCTCTTCATTGTAATCAGAGGGCTGATATGTCTTACTGTGGTGTGAAAAGGTCATGCAATGAGATAATGTCTTACTGTGGTGTGATTACACAATGTAACTAGCTAGATGACTACAGGGGAGATTACACAATGTAACTAGCTAGATGACTACAGGGAAGATTACACAATGTAACTAGCTAGATGACTACAGGGAAGATTACACAATGTAACTAGCTAGATGACTACAGGGGAGATTACACAATGTAACTAGCTAGATGACTACAGGGAAGATTACACAATGTAACTAGCTAGATGACTACAGGGGAGACTACACAATGTAACTAGCTAGATGACTACAGGGAAGATTACACAATGTAACTAGCTAGATGACTACAGGGAAGATTACACAATGTAACTAGCTAGATGACTACGGGGGAGACTACACAATGTAACTAGCTAGATGACTACAGGGGAGACTACACAATGTAACTAGCTAGATGACTACAGGGAAGATTACACAATGTAACTGGCTAGATGACTACAGGGAAGATTACACAATGTAACTAGCTAGATGACTACAGGGAAGATTACACAATGTAACTGGCTAGATGACTACAGGGAAGATTACACAATGTAACTAGCCAGATGACTACGAGGGAGACTACACAATGTAACTAGCTAGATGACTACAGGGGAGACTACACAATGTAACTAGCTAGATGACTACAGGGGAGATTACACAATGTAACTAGCTAGATGACTACGGGGGAGATTACACAATGTAACTGGCTAGATGACTACAGGGGAGACTACACAATGTAACTGGCTAGATGACTACAGGGGAGATTACACAATGTAACTAGCTAGATGACTACGGGGGAGACTACACAATGTAACTGGCTAGATGACTACAGGGGAGACTACACAAGGTAACTAGCTAGATGACTACAGGGAAGATTACACAATGTAACTAGCTAGATGACTACAGGGGAGATTACACAATGTAACTAGCTAGATGACTACAGGGGAGACTACACAATGTAACTAGCTAGATGCCTATGGGGGAGACTACACAATGTAACTAGCTAGATGCCTACAGGGGAGATTACACAATGTAACTAGCTAGATGACTACAGGGAAGATTACACAATGTAACTAGCGAGATGACTACAGGGGAGATTACACAATGCAACTAGCTAGATGATTACAGGGGAGATTACACAATGTAACTAGCTAGATGCCTACAGGGGAGATTACACAATGTAACTAGCTAGATGACTACAGGGGAGACTACACAATGTAACTAGCTAGATGACTACAGGGGAGACTACACAATGTAACTAGCTAGATGACTACAGGGAAGATTACACAATGTAACTGGCTAGATGACTACAGGGAAGATTACACAATGTAACTAGCTAGATAACTACAGGGAAGATTACACAATGTAACTAGCTAGATGACTACAGGGAAGATTACACAATGTAACTGGCTAGATGACTACAGGGAAGATTACACAATGTAACTAGCCAGATGACTACGAGGGAGACTACACAATGTAACTAGCTAGATGACTACAGGGGAGACTACACAATGTAACTAGCTAGATGACTACAGGGGAGATTACACAATGTAACTATCTAGATGACTACGGGGGAGATTACACAATGTTACTGGCTAGATGACTACAGGGGAGACTACACAATGTAACTGGCTAGATGACTACAGGGGAGATTACACAATGTAACTAGCTAGATGACTACGGGGGAGACTACACAATGTAACTGGCTAGATGACTACAGGGGAGACTACACAATGTAACTAGCTAGATGACTACAGGGAAGATTACACAATGTAACTAGCTAGATGACTACAGGGAAGATTACACAATGTAACTAGCTAGATGACTACAGGGGAGATTACACAATGCAACTAGCTAGATGATTACAGGGGAGATTACACAATGTAACTGGCTAGATGACTACAGGGGAGATTACACAATGTAACTGGCTAGATGACTACAGGGGAGACTACACAATGTAACTAGCTAGATGACTACAGGGGAGATTACACAATGTAACTGGCTAGATGACTACAGGGGAGATTACACAATGTAACTGGCTAGATGACTACAGGGGAGACTACACAATGTAACTAGCTAGATGACTACAGGGGAGACTACACAATGTAACTAGCTAGATGACTACAGGGGAGATTACACAATGTAACTAGCTAGATGACTACGGGGGAGACTACACAATTTAACTAGCTAGATGACTACAGGGGAGACTACACAATGTAACTAGCTAGATGACTACAGGGGAGATTACACAATGTAACTAGCTAGATGACTACAGGGGGAGACTACACAATGTAACTAGCTAGATGACTACAGGGGAGACTACACAATGTAACTAGCTAGATGACTACGGGGGAGACTACACAATGTAACTAGCTAGATGACTACAGGGGAGATTACACAATGTAACTGGCTAGATGACTACAGGGGAGATTACACAATGTAACTGGCTAGATGACTACAGGGAAGACTACACAATGTAACTGGCTAGATGACTACAGGGAAGATTACACAATGTAACTAGCTAGATGACTACAGGGGAGACTACACAATGTAACTAGCTAGATGACTACGGGGGAGACTACACAATGTAACTAGCTAGATGACTACAGGGGAGATTACACAATGTAACTGGCTAGATGACTACAGGGGAGACTACACAATGTAACTGGCTAGATGACTACAGGGAAGACTACACAATGTAACTGGCTAGATGACTACAGGGAAGATTACACAATGTAACTAGCTAGATGACTACAGGGGAGACTACACAATGTAACTGGCTAGATGACTACAGGGGAGATTACACAATGTAACTAGCTAGATGACTACGGGGGAGACTACACAATGTAACTGGCTAGATGACTACGGGGGAGACTACACAATGTAACTAGCTAGATGACTACAGGGGAGATTACACAATGTAACTGGCTAGATGACTACAGGGGAGACTACACAATGTAACTGGCTAGATGACTACAGGGGAGATTACACAATGTAACTGGCTAGATGACTACAGGGGAGACTACACAATGTAACTAGCTAGATGACTACAGGGGAGACTACACAATGTAACTAGCTAGATGACTACAGGGGAGATTACACAATGTAACTAGCTAGATGACTACGGGGGAGACTACACAATTTAACTAGCTAGATGACTACAGGGGAGACTACACAATGTAACTAGCTAGATGACTACAGGGGAGATTACACAATGTAACTAGCTAGATGACTACAGGGGGAGACTACACAATGTAACTAGCTAGATGACTACAGGGGAGACTACACAATGTAACTAGCTAGATGACTACGGGGGAGACTACACAATGTAACTAGCTAGATGACTACAGGGGAGATTACACAATGTAACTGGCTAGATGACTACAGGGGAGACTACACAATGTAACTGGCTAGATGACTACAGGGAAGACTACACAATGTAACTGGCTAGATGACTACAGGGAAGATTACACAATGTAACTAGCTAGATGACTACAGGGGAGACTACACAATGTAACTAGCTAGATGACTACGGGGGAGACTACACAATGTAACTAGCTAGATGACTACAGGGGAGATTACACAATGTAACTGGCTAGATGACTACAGGGGAGACTACACAATGTAACTGGCTAGATGACTACAGGGAAGACTACACAATGTAACTGGCTAGATGACTACAGGGAAGATTACACAATGTAACTAGCTAGATGACTACAGGGGAGACTACACAATGTAACTGGCTAGATGCCTACAGGGAAGATTACACAATGTAACTAGCTAGATGACTACAGGGGAGACTACACAATGTAACTGGCTAGATGCCTACAGGGAAGATTACACAATGTAACTAGCTAGATGACTACAGGGGAGACTACACAATGTAACTGGCTAGATGCCTACAGAGAGCGCAAAATATGGATGAGCTGTTCTCAATGGAAGGTTTCTCTTTTTTTTATTTTTTTTATTCTCTTTTGTCAAGACGAGGTGTGACCGTGAGTACACCATAGTCATCCACCTCGGTGGAAACGACTTGGAACACACGAAGGGGACAGCCCTTTGTGCATCAGAAGATAGCTGATTTGGAAGCAGTCATCCGAATGTTTCCCGGGGCAACGGTGGTCTGCTCTGACATCACACAGTGGGAGGAGTTGGATTTTTTCACTGGGAGGAGGACATCAACAAGCCCTTTGAGATGGCCCAGTGGGAGGAGGAAACCAACAAGCCCATAGAGATGGTTCAGTGGGAGGAGGACATCAACAAGCACTTAAGAGATGGCCCAGTGGGAGGAGGACACCAACAAGCACTTAAGAGATGGTCCAGTGGGAGGGGACACCAACAAGCCCATAGAGATGGCCCAGTGGGAGGAGGACATGAACAAGCCCATAGAGATGGCCCAGTGGGAGGGGACATCAACAAGCACTTAAGAGATGGCCCAGTGGGAGGAGGACATCAACAAGCCCATAGAGATGGCCCAGTGGGAGGAGCCCGGCACTCTGTCAACCAGCTGTTGTTTCCATTTCAGGCTCATGCCCACAATCCGCCAGTCTGCCATAAATCACTGTGTCAAAGCTTGAGGATGAGTTGCTTGAATCAGCTGTGTAGCGTTTCCTTTTCTTTTCACCGCATGCTGCTGCAGACGGCAACCTGGTCTCATAGCAACCTGGTCTCACAGCAACCTGGTCTCACAGAAACCTGGTCTCATAGCAACCTGGTCTCATAGCAACCTGGTCTCACAGCAACCTGGTCTCACAGCAACCTGGTCTCACAGCAACCTGGTCTCACAGCAACCTGGTCTCACAGCAACCTGGTCTCATAGCAACCTGGTCTCACAGCAACCTGGTCTCACAGCAACCTGGTCTCACAGCAACCTGGTCTCATAGCAACTTGGTCTCACAGCAACCTGGTCTCATAGCACCCTGGTCTCATAGCAACCTGGTCTCATAGCAACCTTGTCTCACAGCAACCTGGTCTCACAGCAACCTGGTCTCATAGCAACCTGGTCTCATAGCATTTTGTACTATTCTGTACATAGATCAAAAACACTCAATTTAGTATGATATGTTATGTTTCGTATGGCATGTATTAATTTCTACATGTCAATCACCCAGTTTACATGATATGTTACGAATTGCAATTAGTAAACAATGTTATGAATTAGCATTAACGTACGATATATTACGAAATCCAATTTGTTGCAACCTACATTAGCTAGGTTTCTAACGCTAATGTCAGCTAGGTAGCTAACGTTAGCTAGGCTAGGGTGTTAGGGTTGGGAGTGAGGTTAAAGAGTTAAGTTTAGGAGTTATGTTAAGGTTAGGGCTAGGGGAAGGGTTAGCTAACATGCTAAGTCATTAAACAGTAGTAAGTAGTTGAAACGTTGGTAATGCTAAGTTGTCCATGATGAGATTCAAACACTCAACTTTTGGATTGCTAGACATTTGCGTTATACACCCGTTCTTCCACACTGAACAACCACTCTCGTTTTTGCCTTAAAATAAAATGTTCCTATTTCTGAAGTAAATCTCTATTTGTAATGTAAATTGCATGTTATAGAAGGGTCCAGATTATTGTTTGTTGTCGATTAGGCTTGTTTTTGAGAAACTTACCCCAGCCGTGATTCACCTCCTCATTGCTCGTTGTACAGTATCAGGGAACGCAAAAGACAAAATTAAGCTCTAAAAACACCTAAATATGTACTTTTAGAAACAGACACTCTCTCAGTATAGTGACGTAGGTCAAGGACATTCGCTAGTTTATTTGTGCTCATTTGTTAGTGCTACAATTACACACAAGTGTCTAGATCAGCAGTGTACACATGATGACTTCAGCTTTATGCCAAAAAGACGTATCTTCGAAAATATAGCCTGCCAGCTTTGCTCGCATGCTGGTTAACTACCTAGCCAACGTTAGCTCTCATCTGACTGGTATTACATATCGTTAGCTAGCTAGCTGTCTAACTACTCAAAACAAAACCGCATTCATTGGCTAGCTACATTTATTTGCCTGTTATTTAGCTAGCTAACTTTGAGCCGACTGGTGTTAGCTAGCTACAGAGGCTAGCTGCTGGACTTTGTACAAGCACGCTAAAGTTAGCTACGTAACGTTAACTAGTTAGCTACTTAACTAATCAAAAAGATCTGTTTGCATTTTACGATTAACCTCAGCTTGAATAACAACATATAGCTAGCTATATACAGACACTTGTGTTTTGTTCCATACACTTCTTATGACTGGCAGCATGGTGCAACCAACCTATTGTTGGATTTCTGAGTTTCGGCAAAAAAAGCATTGTCAAAAATGCTACAAAATGGTAGCTCATCATTGGTTCTTAACGGACAGAAATTAGAATGTAAGAATGATAAATTATAAATGTAATAAAAACTACAAACTTAAGTCAATACTGTATATATATATATATTTTTTTTTTTAAGTCCAATGGTCACTTTATGGACGCTATAGTCCCTTTTTAATCCGACGTCTAGGATTTGAGCTAAATTGTCACCGAGAAATATATTGCTAACGACCCTGCTAAAAAATAAATTTAAAAAAAGAGGCAGAGACTTTTCAGTTTTAGGCTTTTTATTGGCTGACAGAAACCTGAGCAAAAAAAAAAAAAAGAAAAGATTTATACAGAGAGTTGCAGTGTTTTTGTTTGCACAGCATACTTGAAGCAGCAGCCCTCAACCTCAGGTCTTTAAGGCTCTCCTGAGGAACTCAGGGAAAATTAATGAGCTCATCGCACCATTTGGGGGTACCGAGTCCCAAATAGCACCATTATGCCCTACACCGTGCACTACTTTTCACCAGAGCCCAATGGGACTATATAGGACATAGGGTATCAATTGGGACGAAAACCCCTGATCCTTCAGGTCCTTAAGGGCAGCAAAGGTACATACAATAAAAACTGAAAAAGGTTCTGAACTGTAAATCAAACAGCAGTAGTGGAGGTTTTAAGATGATTTCATTTTTATTTTCATGAAGTTTCAAATAGAAAACGCCTCGCGTTAGGTTGTAAAACATATACGTAATGTGTATACACTGTGAGGGGTTTTTAAAAAACCCTTTCCAGGAATATTCATTTGGAGTTAAAAATCACTCATTTAAAAGAGGACATCTCCACCATGCACTGACTATACCTGCAGGTGGGTGGGGTTTGGTGACAGACATGGCATCCCAAATGGCACTGAATATTTAGTGCACTACTATATATGGTCATTGCACTATATTGGACCTCAAAGCCAGTTCCACTGTGGGTTTTTTCCCCATTGTTTCCCTGTAATCAGGGACTGACTTAGACCTGTAATTAATTACCAGGTAGAACAGAAAACCGGCAGGCTCCGGAACTCGTACGGTAAGAGTTGAACAATGATATAGTAAGGTGCCATGTGGGACTCAAACTGTCCCTACCTGCATGAGCCTTCGGTCCTGGTCTGAGACGGTGAGAGCCATCTGCAGCTGGGTGGTCTGCTCCTGCATGGCTCCTACAGTGGCACTACTGTCATTGAGAGAGGTGGACAACCCCTGGAGCTGCTCTCTCAGCTGGGCCTCCTGGATAGAGGGAAGGGGGGATGGGTGGGTGGATGGAGGGAGGGAGGGAGGGAGGGAGGGAGGGATGAGTGGGTGGATGGAGGGATGGGTGGGTGGATGGATGGAGGGATGAGTGGGTGGATGGAGGGAGGGATGGGTGGGTGGAGGGAGGGAGGGATGAGTGGGTGGATGGAGGGAGGGTGGGAGGGATGAGAGGGAGGGAGGGAGGGAGGGAGGGAGGGAGGGAGGGAGGGAGGGAGGGAGGGAGGGAGGGAGGGAGGGAGGGGTGGGTGGGTGGATGGAGGGATGGGTGGAGGGAGGGATGGGTGGGTGGGTGGATGGAGGGAGGGAGGGATGAGTGGGTGGAGGGAGGGAGGGATGGATGGGTGGAGGTAGGGATGAGTGGGTGGAGGGAGGGAGGGAGGGATGAGTGGGTGGAGGGAGGGAGGGAGGGATGAGTGGGTGAAGGGAGGGGTTTATGGAGGGAGGGATGGGTGGAGGGAGGGAGGGATGGGTGGGTAGGTGGATGGATAGAGGGAGGGAGGGAGGGATGGGTGGAGGGAGGGATGGGTGGATGGAGAGAGGGAGGGAGGGATGAGTGGGTGGAGGGAGGGAGGGAGGGATGAGTAGGTGGAGGGAGGGGTTTATGGATGAAGGGAGGGCGGGGTGGGTGGGTGGGAGGAATGGGGGAGGGAATAAGGGAGGAGGAGGAGGAGGGAGGGAGGGGTGTAGAGAGGGTGGGCAGGAGGGATTGGTGGATTAATTTACTAACGAACAAGGATAACACAACAAAGTAAATTTGCTTATTTCCACAGTGGTGCTTTTCCTGCAGTCAAACGACCAAAGCGCCCTCTAGTGGTCTCATGGGTGGAATGTTATTACAATTTTGAATACAGAATTAAATCCTGTGTTTCTATGTCAAAATATTTTGTTATATTTCAGTCTTCTGTGATACTGCTTTCTGTACTATATCTGACATGGTACAGGTGTCTTCTTTTAAGCCCATAAACATGTGTGTGAGGTGGATACTTTGGTTTCAAAATAGATTTGTTTAAGGACTACCAAGAAACACTCACCTGATTTAGCCCACTGCAGTAAAATGTTATAATGCTCAGTCCTTAAAGGGAACATTAACAGAAGCAGAACATATGCCTAGTCCAGTCCAGTACATACCTGGAGCTCAGTCCAGTCCAGTAAATCAAATCAAATCAAATGTATTTATATAGCCCTTCGTACATCAGCTGATATCTCAAAGTGCTGTACAGAAACCCAGCCTAAAACCCCAAACAGCAAGCAATGCAGGTGTAGAAGCACGGTGGCTAGGAAAAACTCCCTAGAAAGGCCAAATGCCTAGTCCAGTCCAGTACATACCTGGAGCACAGCCCAGTCCAGTACATACCTGGAGCTCAGCCCAGTCCAGTCCAGAACATATCTGGAGCTCAGTCCAGTCCAGTACATACCTGGAGCTCAGCCCAGTCCAGTACAGTACATACCTGGAGCTCAGCCCAGTCCAGTTCAGTACATACCTGGAGCTCAGCCCAGTCCAGTCCAGTACATACCTGGAGCTCAGTCCAGTCCAGTACATACCTGGTGTTCAGCCCAGTCCAGTACAGTACATACCTGGAGCTCAGCTCAGTCCAGTCCAGTACATACCTGGAGCTCAGCCCAGTCCAGTACAGTACATACCTGGAGCTCAGCCCAGTCCAGTACAGTACATACCTGGAGCTCAGCCCAGTCCAGTACAGTACATACCTGGAGCTCAGCCCAGTCCAGTACAGTACATACCTGGAGCTCAGCCCAGGCCAGGGCCGTAGCCAGCCGCTCCTCGTTCACCCTCAGCCCAGCCGCCCGGTCCTCAGTCACCCCCAGCTCTCTCCTCAGCTCTGCTAGCCTTTTCATTGGATTGATTTGACAATTTACAAAAACACAATTCAACAACCCATTTGGATACAATGCATTTAAAATGATTGAACATAACAAACAAACAAAAAAACATTTAATGTAGATTTCCCCCTAAATAGACAGACCCAAAAATAATATATTTTTCATTTGAAGGCCATATAAACAATTAGTAATAATAGCGAATCGTTTTAGAAAGTTCTGGAACTCAACTTTCTGGTAGAAATAGTTATACATTGCTGAGGTGTACTCACCTTTGAGGACATAAGCTCTAGTACATCGTACAAATATTATGAAAATATGAAATATCATATATGATGTAGTTCCTATTTACCAAAAGTATGGGGAGAAAAGGGCTTCGAAATAACTAGAAATGCTTTATAAATATAGTAACAATCAAAACAACTTATTATAATAATTTACCTTTCTTATACTTGTAAAATAAATATGAACAAACTTAGTGACAGTCTGATATTGACACCATTTCATATAACTGATGACAGAGACCTTTCTGCTAAACGTCCTCTGAGAGACGCAGAAACACCATTCAAATGTGTCCAGGACTCGTCCGTCTTTGACCAAGACAAAGTGGTCTTGTTTCAAATCTACATTTTTTATTACATTTTCTTTTTGTTTTTCATGTTGAGAGCTCTAAATCCATCCGAGAACATCACAGTGAGATTTTATTTATTTATTTTATTTCACCTTTATTTAACCAGGTAGGCAAGTTGAGAAAAAGTTCTCATTTACAATTGCGACCTGGCCAAGATAAAGCAAAGCAGATGAAACTACTATTGTTGCATTTGCTAGACTCTCTCGTTTCACAGGCAAAGGAAATCCTTCCATTGTCTGGATAGGCCAGAAAATGTGACATGTCGCTTCCTATGCAAATTAACGATTTCCTGTGTCTGTGAATCTCACAGCTGTGCTTTGCAATAGTGTATATGAATGTGGACAACCAGCGCTTTTAGGGAGTGTAAAGCAATTGATGTTGCGCCGTTCACAGAGCGTGTTGTACACAGAAATATCAATCGGAAACTGATTCACAACCGCTCAAAGTCCCCTGACGTTTTAACAGACTTAACGTTTAGGAGGATTTATTATTTCCATCGTGGTCCTCTTGTTTTGGCTGACAGGATAAGGCTTCCCTGATAGCGATAACTATCACATAACAATAATATAAACACCAGATTATAAATACAGGAAACCAATTACCTCTCCCCCAGGGCTGCCACCTCTCCTTCCAGTTCGGCTGCCCTCCGCTGTGCCCGTTCCAGCTCTCCCTCTAGGGTCCTCTGGGTGAGCTCCAGACGTGATGCCCGGCTTTCCGCTGTCTCCAGGGCCTCCTTCAGCCTCCGACGCTCCCCCTCACAGCGAGCCTCCGCGGCCCGGGAACGATCCAGCTTCTCCTGGAACTCAGTCAGTTAGTCAGTCAGCCAGCCAATCAGTCAGTCAGTCAGCCAGCCAATCAGTCAGTCAGTCAGCTAGCCAATCAGTCAGTCAGTCAGCCAGCCAGCCAGCCAGCCAATCAGTCAGTCAGTCAGTCAGCCAGCCAGTCAGTCAACACTCAGTCAGTCAGTCAGTCAACACTCAGTCAGTCAGTCAGTCAACACTCAGTCAGTCAGTCAACACTCAGTCAGTCAGTCAGTCAGTCAACACTCAGTCAGTCAGTCAACACTCAGTCAGTCAGTCAACACTCAGTCAGTCAGTCAGTCAACACTCAGTCAGTCCGTCAGCACTCAGTCAGTCAGTCAACACTCAGTCAGTCAGTCAACACTCAGTCAGTCCGTCAACGCTCAGTCAGTCCGTCAACGCTCAGTCAGTCCGCCAACACTCAGTCAGTTTAGTCAGTCCGTCAACACTCAGTCAGTTTAGTCTGTCAACACTCAGTCAGTTTAGTCAGTCCGTCAACACTCAGTCAGTTTAGTCAGTCCGTCAACACTCAGTCAGTTTAGTCAGTCCGTCAACACTCAGTCAGTTTAGTCCGTCAACACTCAGTCAGTTTAGTCAGTCTGTCAACACTCAGTCAGTCAATAGTCAGTCAGTCAGTCAGTCAGTCAGTCAGCCAGCCAATCAGTCAGTCAGTAAGCCAGCCAATCAGTCAGTCAGTCAGCCAGCCAATCAGTCAGTCAGTCAGCCAGCCAGCCAGCCAATCAGTCAGTCAGTCAACACTCAGTCAGTCAGTCAGTCAACACTCAGTCAGTCAGTCAGTCAGTCAACACTCAGTCAGTCAGTCAGTCAACACTCAGTCAGTCAGTCAGTCAACACTCAGTCAGTTTAGTCAATCAATAGTCAGTCAGTCCATCAGTCAGCCAATCAATCAAATCACAAATTCAGCCAATCAATCAATCAATCAATCAATCAATCAATCAATCAATGAACTGTAAGATTTGTCACGTTGTGTCCCCAGACCTCCATCCCTGCTCAGTCAACATGAAACAGCGTAAGGTTGGATGACTTTCAGCCAGGGTAGTTAACAGTACCTGCAGTGTCCTACTATTAGCTTCAGAGGTCTGCAGACTAGTCTTGAGTTTAACTACTTCCTCTGCCAGGCTCTTCCTGTCCCTGTCCCCTCGCCGTGTCACTTCCTCCTGCAGGGAGAGGGAGGTCTGAGCCCCGTACAGCTGCTCCGACACCTCTCTCTTCCCTGGAAAACACAAAGACAGAAAGATCTGAGCCCCGTACAGCCTCTCCGTTCCCTGGACAACAGACAGAGAGATCCGAGGCCCATACAGGCTCTCCCTTCCCTGGCCAACAGACAGAGAGATTCGAGGCCCATGCAGGCTCTCCCTTCCCTGGACAACACACAGACAGAGAGATCTGAGCCCCGCACAGCCTCTCCCTTCCCTGGACAACAGATATAGAGATCTGAGCCCCATACAGCCTCTCTCTTCCCTGGCCAACAGACAGAGAGATTTGAAGCCCATACAGCCTCTCCCTTCCCTGGACAACACACAGACATAGAGAGCCGAGGCCATACAGGCTCTCTCTTCCCTGGACAGCAGACAGAGAGAGAGATCTGAGCCCCGTACAGGCTCTCCCTTCCCTGGACAACAGACAGAGACGACCCACTACACAATACAATTAAAGTCTCTTTTTTTACAATATCTGAGCATCTATTTAGATACTCCCATGCCATTGGTTTGCTCATTGGATTTCAGTTTGTATTGACTGCTATGTGTGGATGGAAATATACTTCAACTTGAGCTGAAACACAGTACTATTCAGTCCTCAAAATGTGTACCGTATCATGCCTTGCTCTCTCACCCTCCTCAAAACCCTTCAGGGCTTTGGTCAACTGTTGCAGCCTAGTGTCTGACTTGTCCTGGCTGGTCTGTAGCTCGGCCACCTGCCGGGTTAGACTGGTCACTTGGGCCTTAGCTTCATCCTGCAGGGGAGAGGAACCGACCGTCAGTCACTCATAACCATGACATGATCACGACGCAGATTCAAAAGCAGCCGTCAACACTCAGTCATTCTATGAAAGCATTTACAGAAAATTATTTATGCGATAATATTGCGAGGATTTATGCGGAAACGATTGGGTCAAATTTGCATAATATTGTTGTTAATTTAGCTGTAAATAAATAAATAAATAAAATTGCGATCGCGCAATCGTGGAGGGACTGGACAATAATCTACCAGTACTGAGGACATCTTCTGTGTTTAGCTCCCGCTTTAAAAGGACTGTGTTACAGTACCCTGTGTCTCTTGGTGTCTTTGAGTTCCTGGTGGAAGTCCCTGAGGGCTCTCTGCACCGCGTCCACATCCAGCTCCCCCTCATCACTACAGGATGGGAAGGACACAGGACCTCCCGGGGATGTGCTGGTTTCACCTATTACATTTAGAGATGCACGCCAACTCACTGAGACACTGATTTATTTCATTTTTTTACATTATTATTTTATGTTATGTTAGCCTAACACCAGAATCACTGTCCTTATCAGTCATTACAAAGAGTGGCGGTCCGTTCTACGGCATTAGTGAGTGACCATCATACCCTTCACAGGTGAGCGACTTCTCCAGGGGGAGGGGCTTCTTCCTCTGGACCCATGGGTCTGTGAGCGTCCTATCCCGAGGGTTCGTCTCAGGGCAGAGGTCAGCCCGACCAACCTGTGCTCCAGCTCTCTGCGTTGGGCTTCCCCGTGTCCTAGCTGCTCCTCCAGCCCCTGAGCACGGCCCTCTGCTAGGCTAACACGCAGGGTGAGCTCTCTTACCTGGGGAAAGGTTGGGAACCACGATGGCTCTGTGGTTAGCATTGGCGGTCACACAACAAAGTGTTGCATTGTGGTCTGTTAGAGACCAGTTGCTGTGGGTTGATGGGCGAGACCAGAGAACTAGTATAGACCAGAGAACTAGTATAGACCAGAGAACTAGCATAGACCAGAGAACTAGTATAGACCAGGGAACTAGCATAGACCAGAGAACTAGCATAGACCAGAGAACTAGTATAGACCAGAGAACTAGTATAGACCAGATAACTAGCATAGACCAGAGAACTAGTATAGACCAGAGAACTAGTATAGACCAGAGAACTAGTATAGACCAGAGAACTAGCATAGACCAGAGAACTAGTATAGACCAGGGAACTAGCATAGACCAGAGAACTAGCATAGACCAGAGAACTAGTATAGACCAGAGAACTAGTATAGACCAGAGAACTAGCATAGACCAGAGAACTAGTATAGACCAGAGAACTAGTATAGACCAGAGAACTAGTATAGACCAGAGAACTAGCATAGACCAGAGAACTAGCATAGACCAGAGAACTAGCATAGACCAGAGAACTAGTATAAAACAGAGAACTAGTATAGACCAGAGAACTAGCATAGACCAGAGAACTAGCATAGACCAGAGAACTAGTATAGACCAGAGAACTAGCATAGACCAGAGAACTAGCATAGACCAGAGAACTAGCATAGACCAGAGAACTAGTATAGACCAGAGAACTAGTATAGACCAGAGCACTAGCATAGACCAGAGAACTAGTATAGACCAGAGAACTAGTATAGACCAGAGAACTAGTATAGACCAGAGAACTAGCATAGACAAGAGAACTAGTATAGACCAGAGAACTAGTATAGACCAGAGAACTAGCATAGACCAGAGAACTAGTATAGACCAGATAACTAGTATAGACCAGAGAACTAGCATAGACCAGAGAACTAGCATAGACCAGAGAACTAGTATAGACCAGAGAACTAGTACAGACCAGAGAACTAGTGTAGACCAGAGAACTAGCATAGACCAGAGAACTAGCATAGACCAGAGAACTAGCATAGACCAGAGAACTAGTATAGACCAGAGAACTAGTACAGACCAGAGAACTAGTGTAGACCAGAGAACTAGCCAAACGTGTGGATAGGTGTATCATATTTCATTGAAAGTAACAAAACAGACACTTGCCAATAAACCCAATGACGGCGAGTTCATGGATACCATCGTAGTGAGGAATATAACATGTTTAGAGTGGGGGGAAAACCCCTCTGCACATGTGCAGATACTTGGCTAATGCTGTTGTTCTTCATCTGTGTATCTACTAGCTATCTAGTATACAACTGACACTATAGTTAGCATGATGGCTAAGTGTGACATGTATTCCTATGGGAAATGCTAACTCACCGTGTTAGTAATACGTGTCTTTACCTGAGTAGACTGCTCCTCTAGTGCCACCACTAATTTTGAGGTCTCTTCGCAGTGGAGGAGGAGACTCTGTTGAAGCCCCGCCTCTCTCTCCGCTAGCACTTCCCTCATCTGACACTCCGCGTCCTCCAGCTCCACAATACGACGCTGCAGCCCGGAAGCCTGATGGAGAGATACGGGAAATAGAGAGAAGAGAGGGGCATTATGGGGAGGATTTTAAGACATTTTCTAAATGCACTTTAAATAGCTTTTATAACTACAAATGAAAAGCTGAAAAAAACTGAAATAAGTCAATAAGTATTCAATCAAGTTCTCATGGCAAGCCTAAATAATAGTATTTAACATTATATTTGAATGAACCTTATCTCTATAAACCACACATACAGATAATTGTAAGGTCCCTTATTTGAGCAGTGAATTTTAAACACAGATTCAACCATAAAGACCTGGGAGGTTTTCCAAGTCCTTGCAAAGAACACCTAATGCAAAGCAGACATTGAAAATCCTTCTGAGCATGGTGAAATTAGAAATTACACTTTGGATGGTGAATCAATACACCCACTACAAATACACAGGAGTCCTTCCTAACTCAGTTGCCGGAGAGGAAGGAAACTGCTCAGGGTGACTTTAAAACAGTTACATAGTTTGAAGTCGGCCCTTCTCCTTGTTCGGGTGGTGTTCGGCGGTCGACGTCACCGGCTTTCTAGTCTCCACCGATCCATGTTTCAGTTTCGTGTTGTTTTGTCTGTATTACACACACCTGGTTTCAACTCCCATATCATGTTCCTTATTTAACCCTCTGGCATACATTTCTGTTCTGGTCGCGATTGTTGGTGTCTTAGTGGTTGTTGTAGGTGTTAGTTTGCATGTATTTTCCTATTTGGAATATTGCTTGAATTTTTTGTGAGTAAACTCAGTTGTGTTGCGCAAACCTGTGTCCTGCGCCTGACTCTGCTACATCTCTGCACCCAATCGCTGACAATAGCTGTGATAGGAGAAAACTGAGGATGAATCAACAACATTGTAGTTACTCCACAATTACTAACCTAAATGTCAGAGTGAAACGAAGGAGGCCTGTACAGAATAAAACTATTACAAAAGGCACTAAGTAAAAAATTATCCTGAATTGTGTTTGGGGCAAATCCAATACATCACATTACTGAGTACCACTCTCCATATTTTCAAGCATAGTGGTGGCTGCATCGTGTTATGGGTATGCTTGTAATCCTTAAGGACCGGGGAGTTTTTCAGGATAAAAAATTAAACAGAATGAAGATAAGTACAGGCAACATCCCAGAGGAAAACCAGACACTGGGAGATGAATTTATCTTTCAGCAGGACAATAACCTAAAACACAAAGCCAAATCTACACTGGAGTTGCCTACCAAAAAGACAGTGAATGTTCCTGAGTGACAGAGTTACTGTTTTGACTTAAATCTACGTGAAAATCTATGGCAAGACATGAAAATAGTTGTCTAGCAATAATCAACAACCAATTTCACAAAGCTTGAATAATGTTGAAAAGAATAATGGTCAAATGTTGCACAATCCAGGTGTGGAAAGCTCTTAGAGACTAACCTAGAAACACTCACAGTTGTAATCGCTGTCAAAGGTCAACATGTATTGACTTGAATACTTAATATATATTTGCGTTTTATTTTTCATACAGTGAATGTGGAACCTCGACTGTTTCCTCAACTTGTTATGATTAAATAGATTGATGAGGAAAACAATCTATACAAATCACAGCATTCTATACCAATCACCGCATTCTATACCAATCACCGCATTCTATATAAATCACCACAATCTATACCAATCACCGCATTCTATACCAATCATCACCGCATTCTATACCAATCACCGCATTCTATACCAATCACCGCATTCTATTCCAATCATCACCGCATTTTATACCAATCACCGCATTCTATACTAATCACCACATTCTATACCAATCACCGCATTCTATACCAATCATCACCGCATTCTATACCAATCACCACATTCTATACCAATCACCGCATTCTATACCAATCACCGCATTCTATACCAATCACCGCATTCTATACCAATCACCGCATTCTATACCAATCATCACATTCTATACCAATCACCACATTCTATACCAATCACCGCATTCTATACCAATCATCACCACATTCTATACCAATCACCACATTCTTATCGGCAGACTCAATAGCCTTGGCATCTGAAATGACTGCCTCGCCTGGTTCACCAACTACTTCTCAGACAGAGTTCAGTGAGTCAAATCGGAGGGCCTGTTGTCTGGACCTCTGGCAGTCTCTATGGGGGTACCACAGGGTTCTCGGGCCGACTATTTTCTCTGTATACATCAATGATGTCGCTCTTGCTGCTGGTGATTCTCTGATCCACCTCTACGCAGATGACTCCATTCTGTATACATTTGGCACATCTTTGGACACTGTGCTAACAAACCTCAAAACGAGCTTCAACGCCATACAATACTTCGTCCATGGCCTCCAACTGCTCTTAAACGCTAGTAAAACTAAGTTCATGCTCTTCAACCGATCACTCCCTGCACCCACCTGCCCGTTACCGATCACTGTACCTGTTCACAGCCAATCTGTAAATAGCACACCAGACTACCTCAAGCCCATATTATTACTTACCCTCTCACTTTTTTGCACCCCAGCATCTCTACTTGCACATCATCATCTGCACATCTATCACTCCAGTGTTAATGCTAAATTTTAATTTTTTCACCTCTAAGGCCTATTTATTACCTACCTACCTACTCGTCTTCTTTCTCCACATTTTGTTAAGCCTTTGCACACACTGTACATAGATCTATTTTCTATTTTTATTTTCTGTTATTGACTGTACGTTTGTTTATGGGTAACTCTGTGTTGTTGTTTTTGTCACACTGCTTTGCTTTATCTTGGCCAGATCACAGTTGTAAATGAGAACTTGTTCTCGACTGGTTTTCCTGGTTAAATAAAGGTGAAATAAAATACAGAAATAAATCAAATATACACGATAGACCATAATGACAAAGCAAAAACTGTTTTTTATTTATTTTTTGCTAATTTATAAGGACTGGCCACCCCTCAGAGCCTGGTTCCTCTCTAGGTTTATAATCTCCACCCGGCACAGCCAGAAGAGGACTGGCCACCCCTCAGAGCCTGGTTCCTCTCTAGGTTTATAATCTCCACCCGGCACAGCCAGAAGAGGACTGGCCACCCCTCAGAGCCTGGTTCCTCTCTAGGTTTATAATCTCCACCCGGCACAGCCAGAAGAGGACTGGCCACCCCTCAGAGCCTGGTTCCTCTCTAGGTTTATAATCTCCACCCGGCACAGCCAGAAGAGGACTGGCCACCCCTCAGAGCCTGGTTCCTCTCTAGGTTTATAATCTCCACCCGGCACAGCCAGAAGAGGACTGGCCACCCCTCAGAGCCTGGTTCCTCTCTAGGTTTATAATCTCCACCCGGCACAGCCAGAAGAGGACTGGCCACCCCTCAGAGCCTGGTTCCTCTCTAGGTTTATAATCTCCACCCGGCACAGCCAGAAGAGGACTGGCCACCCCTCAGAGCCTGGTTCCTCTCTAGGTTTATAATCTCCACCCGGCACAGCCAGAAGAGGACTGGCCACCCCTCAGAGCCTGGTTCCTCTCTAGGTTTATAATCTCCACCCGGCACAGCCAGAAGAGGACTGGCCACCCCTCAGAGCCTGGTTCCTCTCTAGGTTTATAATCTCCACCCGGCACAGCCAGAAGAGGACTGGCCACCCCTCAGAGCCTGGTTCCTCTCTAGGTTTATAATCTCCACCCGGCACAGCCAGAAGAGGACTGGCCACCCCTCAGAGCCTGGTTCCTCTCTAGGTTTCTTCCTAGGTTCCTGCCTTTCTCGGGAGTTTTTCCTAGTTCTTCTACATCTGCATTGCTTGCTGTTTGGGGTTTTAGGCTGGGTTTCTGTATAGCACTTTGTGACATCGGCTGATGTAAAAAGGGCTTTATAAATACATTTGATTGATTGATTGATTGTTGAAGCAACTTCGGCAGTGATTACAGCATTGAGTCTTCGTGGGTATGACACTACAGTCTTCTTGGGTATGACGCTACAGTCTTCTTGGATATGACGCTACAGTCTTCTTGAGTATGACACTAGTCTTCTTGGATATGACACTACAGTCTTCTTGGATATGACACTACAGTCTTCTTGGGTATGACACTACAGTCTTCTTGGATATGACACTACAGTCTTCTTGGATATGACGCTACAGTCTTCTTGGGTATGACGCTACAGTCTTCTTGGGTATGACGCTACAGTCTTCTTGGGTATGACACTACAGTCTTCTTGGATATGACACTACAGTCTTCTTGGATATGACACTACAGTCTTCTTGGATATGACACTACAGTCTTCTTGGATATGACACTACAGTCTTCTTGGGTATGACGCTACAGTCTTCTTGGGTATGACGCTACAGTCTTCTTGGGTATGACGCTACAGTCTTCTTGGATATGACGCTACAGTCTTCTTGGATATGACGCTACAGTCTTCTTGGATATGACACTACAGTCTCCTTGGATATGACGCTTTCAGGTCTCACCAGATGTTCGATTTGGGTTCAAGTCCGGCCTCTGGCTGGGCAACTCAAGGTCATTCAGAGACTTGTCCCGAAGCCACTCCTGTGTTGTTTTGGCTGTCATTGCCTTCTTGGGTCAATGTCCTGTTGGAATGTGAACCTTCACCCCAATCTGAGGTCCTGAGCACTCTGGAACAGGTTTTGATCGAGGATCTTTCTGTAGTTTTCTCCGTTCATCTTTGCCTCCATCCTGACTAGTCTCCCAGTCCCTGCCGCTGAAAAACATCCACACAGCATGATGCTGCCATCACCATGCTTCATCATAGGGATGGTGTCAGGTTTCCTCCAGACGTGACACTTGGCATTCAGGCCAAAGAGTTTAATCTTGGTTTCATAAGACCAGAGAATATTGTTTTTCATGGTCTGAAATTCTTTAGGTGCCTTTTAGTAAACTCCAAGTGGGCTGTCATGTGCCTTTTACTGATGGGAAGCTTCCGTCTGGCCACTCTACCATAAAGACCTGATTGGTGGAGTGCTGCAGAGATGGTTGTCCTTCTGGAAAGTTCTCCCGTCTCCACAGAGGAACTCTGGAGCTCTGTCAGAGTGACCATCAGGTTCTTGGTCACCTCCCTGACCAAGACCCTTCTCCCCGATTGCTCAGTTTGGCCGGGCTGCCAGCTCTAGGAAGAGTATTGGTGGTTCTAAACTACTTCAATTTAAGATTGATGGAGGCCACTACGTTCTTGGGGACCTTCGATGCTGTACAAATGTTTTGGTTCCCTTTCCCCAGATCTGTGCCTCGACACAATCCTGTCTCGGAGTTCTACGGTCAATTCCTGCGACCACATGGCTTGGTTTTTGCTCTGACATGCACTTTCAGCTGTGGGACCTTATATAGACAGGAGTGTGCCTTTCTAAATCATGTCCAATCTATTGAATTTACTACAAGTGGACTCCAATCAAGGTGTAGAAACATCTCAAGGATGATCAATGGAAATAGGATGCACCGGAGCTCAATTTCGAGTCTCCTAGCAAAGGTTCTGAATACTGATACATTTGCAATACATTCTAAAACCCTGTTTTTGCTTTATCATTATGGGGTATTGTGATGTCATTATGGGGTATTGTGATGTCATTATGGGGTATTGTGATGTCATTATGGTGAATTGTTATAAGGCTGTGATGTAACAAAATGTGGAAAAGGACAAGGGGTCTGAATACTTTCCAAAGTCACTTTCTATATACAATATATATATATATGTTTTTTTGGAATGTTAGAATTTGACTTCCACTTTGACATTGCAGAGTAGTTTGTGTAGATCATTGATAAAAAATGGAATCCATTTGAATTCCACTTTGCAGCACAACAAAATGTGTAAAAAAGTAAAAGGGTGTGAATACCGTGTGAAGGCTGTACACCCACAGTATGTTAAACCCCAGCCAGGCTGACAAAAGGTTATTCATTGGAGAGTGGCAGTAGAACATCCTCGGCCCTTCCTCCCCATACTGTAATCACTGCAGCTATTCTGCAGCTAGTTGTGGCTGGACGGGATGTTTTCTGAAGCATGTTGTTACTGAGGCTGTGTAGCGGACTACTACCTGTAAGTTACATACAGTGCATTCGGAAATTATTTAGACCCCTTGACTTTTTCCACATTTTGTTAAGTTACAGCCAGCCTTATTCTAAAATGGATTAAATAGTTCCCCCCCCCCCCTCGTCATCAATCTACACACAATACCCCATAATGACATCACAATACCCCATAATGACATCACAATACCCCATATTGACATCACAATACCCCATAATGACATCACAATACCCCATAATGACATCACAATACCCCATAATGACATCACAATACCCCATAATGACATCACAATACCCCATAATGACAAAGAACATTTATTTTTTATTGTTTTTATTTTAGCAACTTTATTACAGATAAAAAATGGAAAGAGCACATTTACCTCCTTCCTGCCAACCTTCCTGTCCTCCTCCCCCAGCCCTGTGGGCCTCCTATGGTAACGTACCTCCTTCCTGTCCTCCTCCCCCAGCCCTGTGGGCCTCCTATGGTAACGTACCTCCTTCCTGTCCTCCTCCCCAGCCCTGTGGGCCTCCTATGGCAACGTACCTCCTTCCTGTCCTCCTCCCCCAGCCCTGTGGGCCTCCTATGGTAACGTACCTTCTTCCTGTCCTCCTCCTCCCCAGCCCTGTGGGCCTCCTATGGCAACGTACCTCCTTCCTGTCCTCCTCCCCCAGCCCTGTGGGCCTCCTATGGTAACGTACCTTCTTCCTGTCCTCCTCCCCCAGCCCTGTGGGCCTCCCATGGTAATGTACCTCCTTGATGGCCGCCTCCCTGCCCGCCTCGCTCTCCAGGACTCTCTGTTTAAGACTGAAGGACTCCCTCCTCGCCTCCTCTTCCTTCACCTCCTCCTGACACACCCTGGCCTGCAGTTCTCCCATCTCCTCCCTCTGTTGGGCAGCCTCCCTCTCTAAGATCTTCACCTGAACAGGTAGAGATAGAGACTGATTAGAGGCTGAGGCAGAAGAAGAACAAGAAGAAGAAGATGAAGCCTCACCTGTCTGCGCAGCTCCTGCAGCTCTCTGCGTGCCTGCAGCCGGGACTTCTCCAGCTCTCTCATGGTGCTCCTCAGCTTGGACACTTCCTGCTGCAGGGAGGTCTTACACACCTCCAGCACCACCACTTTCTGCTCCTTGTCCTCCAGGCTACGCCGCAGACTGATGGGAGATATGGAGCCAGAGACAGGGTTATAGAGGTAGATTACTGTCAAAACGACTACAAAAATACACTTTCTGCTCCTTGTCCTTCAAAGGCTGACGGAGATGGAAGCAGATACATGGAGGTAGATTACTGTCAAAATATTGAAGAAAAATATTGTCACATTTCAAATATTGATGTGTGGGGTTGAGTCAGAACTCACAATCCCCATTGTTATACCTGCGGGACTGGTGGTTTTAGGATGTGGATGAAGGGCAGGGGGTTGAATAAAGAGAAAACAATGCATAACATTTTTTTTGAAATGTATAATTCTTGTGCAATTCAGGTTTATGGGCCACAGTGAGGTTTTACTTTCAAAATTTGTATCTAACGTTAGTGTGTAGACTAAACCTCAACTATAGAGCCTCAATGTATCTGGTCTAACTACATAGAGCAGTAGTCTAATGTTATAGAAGAGAGGACCAGAACAGTAGTCTAATGTTATAGAAGGACCAGAACAGTAGTCTAATGTTATAGAAGAGAGGACCAGAACAGTAGTCTAATGTTATAGAAGGACCAGAACAGTAGTCTAATGTTATAGAAGAGAGGACCAGAACAGTAGTCTAATGTTATAGAAGGAAGAGAGGAACAGAACAGTAGTCTAATGTTATAGAAGAGAGGACCAGAACAGTAGTCTGTTATAGAAGAGAGGACCAGAACAGTAGTCTGATGTTATAGAAGAGAGGACCAGAACAGTAGTCTAATGTTATAGAAGAGAGGACCAGAACAGTAGTCTAATGTTATAGAAGAGAGGACCAGAACAGTAGTCTGTTATAGAAGAGAGGACCAGAACAGTAGTCTGATGTTATAGAAGAGAGGACCAGAACAGTAGTCTAATGTTATAGAAGAGAGGACCAGAACAGTAGTCTAATGTTATAGAAGAGAGGACCAGAACAGTAGTCTAATGTTATAGAAGAGAGGACCAGAACAGTAGTCTAATGTTATAGAAGAGAGGACCAGAACAGTAGTCTAATGTTATAGAAGAGAGGACCAGAACAGTAGTCTAATGTTATAGAAGAGAGGACCAGAACAGTAGTCTAATGTTATAGAAGGACCAGAACAGTAGTCTAATGTTATAGAAGAGAGGACCAGAACAGTAGTCTAATGTTATAGAAGAGAGGACCAGAACAGTAGTCTAATGTTATAGAAGGAAGAGAGGAACAGAACAGTAGTCTAATGTTATAGAAGAGAGGACCAGAACAGTAGTCTGTTATAAAAGAGAGGACCAGAACAGTAGTCTGATGTTATAGAAGAGAGGACCAGAACAGTAGTCTGTTATAGAAGAGAGGACCAGAACAGTAGTCTAATGTTATAGAAGAGAGGACCAGAACAGTAGTCTAATGTTATAGAAGGAAGAGAGGACCAGAACAGTAGTCTGTTATAGAACAGAGGACCAGAACAGTAGTCTAATGTTATAGAAGAGAGGACCAGAACAGTAGTCTGTTATAGAAGAGAGGACCAGAACAGTAGTCTAATGTTATAGAAGAGAGGACCAGAACAGTAGTCTAATGTTATAGAAGAGAGGACCAGAACAGTAGTCTGTTATAGAAGAGAGGACCAGAACAGTAGTCTAATGTTATAGAAGAGAGGACCAGAACAGTAGTCTAATGTTATAGAAGACAGGACCAGAACAGTAGTCTAATGTTATAGAAGAGAGGACCAGAACAGTAGTCTAATGTTATAGAAGAGAGGACCAGAACAGTAGTCTAATGTTATAGAAGGGAGAACCAGAACAGTAGTCTAATGTTATAGAAGAGAGGACCAGAACAGTAGTCTAATGTTATAGGAGAGGACCAGAACAGTAGTCTAATGTTATAGAAGAGAGGACCAGAACAGTAGTCTAATGTTATAGAAGAGAGGACCAGAACAGTAGTCTAATGTTATAGAAGAGAGGACCAGAACAGTAGTCTAATGTTATAGGAGAGGACCAGAACAGTAGTCTAATGTTATAGGAGAGGACCAGAACAGTAGTCTAATGTTATAGAAGAGAGGACCAGAACAGTAGTCTAATGTTATAGAAGAGAGGACCAGAACAGTAGTCTAATGTTATAGAAGAGAGGACCAGAACAGTAGTCTAATGTTATAGAAGAGAGGACCAGAACAGTAGTCTAATGTTATAGAAAAGAGGACCAGAACAGTAGTCTTATGTTATAGAAGAGAGGACCAGAACAGTAGTCTGTTAGATAAGAGAGGACCAGAACAGTAGTCTAATGTTATAGAAGAGAGGACCAGAACAGTAGTCTAATGTTATAGAAGAGAGGACCAGAACAGTAGTCTAATGTTATAGAAGAGAGGACCAGAACAGTAGTCTAATGTTATAGAAGAGAGGACCAGAACAGTAGTCTGTTATAGAAGAGAGGACCAGAACAGTAGTCTAATGTTATAGAAGAGAGGACCAGAACAGTAGTCTAATGTTATAGAAGAGAGGACCAGCACAGTAGTCTAATGTTATAGAAGAGAGGACCAGAACAGTAGTCTAATGTTATAGAAGAGAGGACCAGAACAGTAGTCTAATGTTATAGAAGGAAGAGAGGAACAGAACAGTAGTCTAATGTTATAGAAGAGAGGACCAGAACAGTAGTCTAATGTTATAGAAGGAAGAGAGGACCAGAACAGTAGTCTAATGTTATAGAAGAGAGGACCAGAACAGTAGTCTAATGTTATAGAAGAGAGGACCAGAACAGTAGTCTAATGTTTGGAAATGTTTTGGTGAAGTGATACAATTTGATTCGGGAACAGGAGTTTAGAAATATGATTTCTTTCAGCATCTTGAGATTATGAATGCACGGTTAGGGACCGTTTGCAAATTTGGCGGTGCTTTCTTCTTCTTTCTTCTTCTTTATTAGCATCATATAAACTGCTAGTGTTCCAACCACATAAAATACCAACCCAAGCCAAAATGAAATCTTATCAAAAACATGTTTGGATTGTTTTAACCGCTTCTAATTTCCTTAAAACCAGTCAAACTGATGTAATTTAGAAAATGTTTCACTGAAACCCCCCTCCCCTCCCCCATTCCGTTTTATCCCCATTATTGCATTTTCTCCCCGGTCGCTAAACGTCTTTGCTGCGTGAGAGAAGCAGAGATGACAGAGGAAAGAGAAAATCAATGTTATTGATGTCAACCAGATTGAACCATTCATTCTATCCCTTTATGACATCATTAATTCTATCCCTTTATGACATCATTCATTCTATCCCTTTATGACATCATTAATTCTATCCCTTTATGACATCATTCATTCTATCCCTTTATGACATCATTCATTCTATCCCTTTATGACATCATTCATTCTATCCCTTTATGACATCATTCATTCTATCCCTTTATGACATCATTCATTCTATCCCTTTATGACATCATTCTGAGGGTTTTTATTAAAGTCTTCTTGGGGCAACAATAATGACAGAAGAGAAGCTGCACATGTTTAATTATAGATAAATAATTTATAACAAATAGCCTGCCAAAATGTCGGAAACGATAAGCAGAAACATAGGCCTGTCAGAAAATCTTTATGCCATCTCTGACTGTACAGAGTATTTTCGGGTGTGGGCCTCATCACATGGAGTGGGTTTAGAAAACACTCATTTCAAACCAGTGTTGTCTTTAAACCCCATACCGTCTACATCATTTCTACTTCATAAAACCCAATGAAGCCCTGGATCCATGTGCACACATTGTTGGCTGTATAAGATCAGACAATCCTGTTTTTGGTTGTCGTTCTCTTGACAGAGACTCTCAGCTCCTCGTTGGAGGGTTAGAGTCAGAGTGACTGTACCTGTTGTCTGTATGGAACAGAGTGACTGTGTCTGTTGTCTGTATGGAACAGAGTGACTGTGTCTGTTGTCTGTATGGAACAGAGTGACTGTGTCTGTTGTCTGTATGGAACAGAGTGACTGTATCTGTTGTCTGTATGGAACAGAGTGACTGTGTCTGTTGTCTGTATGGAACAGAGTGACTGTATCTGTTGTCTGTATGGAACAGAGTGACTGTAGCTGTTGTCTGTATGGAACAGAGTGACTGTATCTGTTGTCTGTATGGGACGGTGAGTGACTGTATCTGTTGTCTGTATGGAACAGAGTGACTGTATCTGTTGTCTGTATGGAACAGAGTGACTGTATCTGTTGTTTTAACAAGGCTAATCTGAAAACAAGACTCCCTAAATTGTATCAGCATATCGATTGCGCAACCAGGGCTGGAAAAACCTTGGATCATTGCTATTCTAACTTCCGCGACGCATATAAGGCCCTGCCCCGCCCTCCTTTCGGAAAAGCTGACCACGACTCCATTTTGTTGATCCCTGCCTACAGACAGAAACTAAAACAAGAAGCTCCCACGCTGAGGTCTGTTCAACGCTGGTCCGACCAATCTGATTCCACACTCCAAGACTGCTTCCATCACGTGGACTGGGATATGTTTCGTATTGCATCAAACAACAACATTGACGAATACGCTGATTCGGTGAGCGAGTTCATTAGAACGTGCGTTGAAGATGTCGTTCCCATAGCAACGACTAAAACATTCCCAAACCAGAAACCGTGGATTGATGGCAGCATTCGCGTGAAACTGAAAGCGCGAACCACTGCTTTTAATCAGGGCAAGGTGACCGGAAACATGACCGAATACAAACAGTGTAGCTATTCCCTCCGCAAGGCAATCAAACAAGCTAAGCGTCAGTATAGAGACAAAGTAGAATCTCAATTCAACGGCTCAGACACAAGAGGTATGTGGCAGGGTCTACAGTCAATCACGGATTACAGGAAGAAATCCAGCCCCGTCACGGACCAGGATGCCTTGCTCCCAGGCAGACTAAATAACTTTTTTGCCCGCTTTGAGGACAATACAAAACATTGTAAACCAAAACATGCGGACTCTACTTCCCTGCAGCCGACGTGAGGAAAACATTTAAACGTGTAAACCCTCGCAAGGCTGCAGGCCCAGACGGCATCCCCAGCCGCGCCCTCAGAGCATGCGCAGACCAGCTGGCTGGTGTGTTTACGGACATATTCAATCAATCCCTATCCCAGTCTGTTGTTCCCACATGCTTCAAGAGGGCCACCATTGTTCCTGTTCCCAAGAAAGCTAAGGTAACTGAGCTAAACGACTACCGCCCCGTAGCGCTCACTTCCGTCATCATGAAGTGCTTTGAGAGACTAGTCAAGGACAATATCACCTCTACCCTACCTGACACCCTAGACCCACTCCAATTTGCTTACCGCCCAAATAGGTCCACAGACGATGCAATCTCAACCACACTGCACACTGCACTAACCCATCTGGACAAGAGGAATACCTATGTGAGAATGAATGCTGTTCATCGACTACAGCTCGGCATTTAACACCATAGTGCCCTCCAAGCTCGTCATCAAGCTCGAGACCCTGGGTCTCGACCCCGCCCTGTGCAACTGGGTACTGGACTTCCTGACGGGCCGCCCCCAGGTGGTGAGGGTAGGCAACAACATCTCCACCCCGCTGATCCTCAACACTGGGGCCCCACAAGGGTGCGTTCTGAGCCCTCTCCTGTACTCCCTGTTCACCCACGACTGCGTGGCCACGCACGCCTCCAACTCAATCATCAAGTTTGCGGACGACACAACAGTGGTAGGCTTGATTACCAACAACGACGAGACGGCCTACAGGGAGGAGGTGAGGGCCCTCGGAGTGTGGTGTCAGGAAAACAACCTCACACTCAACGTCAACAAAACTAAGGAGATGATTGTGGACTTCAGGAAACAGCAGAGGGAACACCCCCCTATCCACATCGACAGGACAGTAGTGGAGAGGGTAGTAAGTTTTAAGTTCCTCGGCGTACACATCACAGACAAACTGAATTGGTCCACCCACACAGACAGCATCGTGAAGAAGGCACAGCAGCGCCTCTTCAACCTCAGGAGGCTGAAAAAATTCGGCTTGTCACCAAAAGCACTCACAAACTTCTACAGATGCACAATCGAGAGCATCCTGTCGGGCTGTATCACCGCCTGGTACGGCAACTGCTCCGCCCACAACCGTAAGGCTCTCCAGAGGGTAGTGAGGTCTGCACAACGCATCACCGGGGGCAAACTACCTGCCCTCCAGGATACCTACACCACCTGATGTCACAGGAAGGCCATAAAGATCATCAAGGACAACAACCACCCGAGCCACTGCCTGTTCACCCCGCTATCATCCAGAAGGCGAGGTCAGTACAAGTGCATCAAAGCTGGGACCAAGAGACTGAAAAACAGCTTCTATCTCAAGGCCATAAGACTGTTAAACGGCCACCACTAACATTGAGGGGCTGCTGCCAACACACTGACTCAACTCCAGCCACTTTAATAATGGGAATTGATGGGAAATGATGTAAAATATATCACTAGCCACTTTAAACAATGCTACCTAATATAATGTTTACATACCCTACATTATTCATCTCATATGCATACGTATATACTGTACTCTATATCATCGACTGTATCTTTATGTAATACATGTATCACTAGCCACTTTAACTATGCCACTTTGTTTACATACTAATCTCATATGTATATACTGTACTCAATGCCATCTACTGTATCTTGCCTATGCCGCTCTCTACCATCACTCATTCATATATCTTTATGTATATATTCTTTATCCCCTTACACTTGTGTCTATAAGGTAGTAGTTTTGGAATTGTTAGCTAGATTACTTGTTGGTTATTACTGCATTGTCGGAACTAGAAGCACAAGCATTTCGCTACACTCGCATTAACATCTGCTAACCATGTGTATGTGACAAATAAAATTTGATTGGATTTGTTGTCTGTATGGAACAGAGTGACTGTATCTGTTGTCTGTATGGGACGGTGAGTGACTGTACCTGTTGTTGTCGTTCTCTGCTCTCTTCACTGCAGCTCTGAGCTCCTGGTTGGAGGAGTGGATGGCCTCCTTGTCTCGGATCTCGTCCCCCAGCAGCCTCCTGAGGTCCAGCACCTCCTTCCTCTGGTCGTCCCTCTCCTGAGCCACTTCCCTCAGCTCCCTGTGGGACTCGATCAGCTCTTCCCGCCCTGCGTCACGTTCATCCTCTGCCCGATGGAGGTCCCGCCGAAGACCCTCCACCTAGCAGGACCAGGGAATGGAGATGAGAGGAGGAGCTCACTGAGGCTACAAACCAGAGGTGGAGGCCGGACTCGAACCCAAGAGACCACGTTGGACTCGATTCAATCCGTATTGCAGAAGTCCCTCTTTATAGCGTGATTGCAGAGGCAGTGTTTACTGTGTACGCAGTCTCCGCGAACGCAGAAACATTGTCTCAACATTTGTATTACGTTATAACGCAGATATTCTGGGATACGGATTGAAATCTAGGCCCAAGACTGCTTCAAATTAACCAGACCAAGGAAGGCAGGACAGGGGAGGAGAGGTGGAGGGAGGAGAGGGGAGGAGAGGGAGGAGGGAGGAGAGGGGAGGAGAGGTGGAGGGAGGACAGGAGGGAGGAGAGGGGAGGAGAGGTGGAGGGAGGAGAGGGGAGGAGAGGTGGAGGAAGGAGAGGGGAGGAGAGGTGGAGGGAGAAGAGGGGAGAAGAGGTGGAGGGAGGAGAGGGGAGGAGAGGTGGAGGGAGGAGAGGGGAGCAGAGGTGGAGGGAGGAGAGGGGAGGAGAGGAGGGAGGAGAGGGGAGGAGAGGAGGGAGGAGAGGGGAGGAGAGGTGGAGGGAGGAGAGGTGGAGGGAGGAGAGGTGGAGGAAGGAGAGGGGAGGAGAGGTGGAGGGAGAAGAGGGGAGAAGAGGTGGAGGGAGGAGAGGGGAGGAGAGGTGGAGGGAGGAGAGGGGAGCAGAGGTGGAGGGAGGAGAGGGGAGGAGAGGAGGGAGGAGAGGGGAGGAGAGGGGATGAGAGGTGGAGGGAGGAGAGGGGAGGGCAGGGAGAAGTGACGAGAGGAGGGAGGAGAGGGGAGGGCAGGGAGAAGTGACGAGAGGAGGGAGGAGAGGGGAGGAGAGGAGGGAGGAGAGGGGAGGAGAGGTGGAGGGAGGAGAGGGGAGGGAAGAGAGGAGGGAGGAGGGAGGAGAGGAGGGAGGAGAGGGGAGGGAGGAGAGAGGAGAGGGGAGAGATGAGGGAGGAGGGAGGAGAGGGGAGGGAGAGGCATGATGTTTATACAGGTCACATAATGTTTTCTTCTCATCAATTCTAATCCTCTCCCTTTCCAACCCATCAAACTTAATTTCAGGGAAATGGGGGGGGGGGGGGGGGGGGGTAGAATATCCTGGGTTCAAATACTATTCAAAATCATTCATAAGCGTTTGATTTAGTCTGCTTGAAGTGCGAAATGTTCGTATGATGGACTACTGCATTGATCCACAGTGCCAGCCAAGCTCGATCAAGCTCAGCTAAAGTATTGGGAATAATTCAAATACTATTTGAATCCAGGTCTGGAGGGTAGAGGAGAGCCCTCTGATTGTGGTCCTCAAGTAGATGAGAGTGAAGCTAGGGGAACCTGTCCCATCTCATCGGAGCCTGCCTCTCCCTGCAGCAGGAGAGAAAATAAACACTGCCCCAACTGACTTATTTACACTAGGGGTTAACTCCAACTTTGATTTCATTATATTACCAAGAGCACTCTTGCTCTCTCTTGCTCTCTCTCTCTCTCTCTCAATTCAAATCAATTTAAGGGCTTTATTACCATGGGAAACATATGTTTTTCATTGCTAAAGCAAGTGAAATAGATAATAAACAAAAGTGAAATAAACAATTTAAAAAATGAACAGTCAACATTAAACTCACGAAAGTTCCAAGAGAATAAAGACATTTAAAATGTCATATTATGTGGAAATAGTTAAAGTACAAAAGGGAAAATAAATAAACAAATATAGGTTGTATTTACAATGGTGTTTGTTCTTCACTGGTTGCCCTTTTCTTGTAGATATGGGAGTTACCTCTCTCTCTCTCTCTCTCTCTCTCTCTCCCTCTCTCTCTCTCTCTCTCTCTCTCTCTCTCTCTCTCTCTCTCTCCATCTCTCTCTCTCTCTCTCTCTCTCCATCTCTCTCTCTCTCCCTCCCTCTCTCCCTCTCTCCCTCTCTCTCTCTCTCTCTCTCTCTCTCTCTCTCCTCCGCTCTACCCCCCCATGTTGTCCCCTTGTTGTACATTCTCACTCTGTCTCTGTCATTGTCAGACATGAGAATCCTGAGCTTGGATGAGTCTAATAATCAAACAAGGGAAGAGCGGGGAGGTTCTAATAATCAAACAAGGGAAGATCAGGGAGATTCTAATAATCAAACAAGGGAAGAGCAGGGAGGTTCTAATAATCAAACAAGGGAAGAGCAGGGAGGTTCTAATAGTCAAACAAGGGAAGATCAGGGAGGTTCTAATAATCAAACAAGGGAAGATCAGGGAGGTTCTAATAATCAAACAAGGGAAGATCAGGGAGGTTCTGCCATGTCTGACAGTGTCTTTTATAGCTCTCTCAGAGACAAGCCTGTGCACCAAATGGCACTCTATTAAGTGCCCTACTTTTGACTCAGGCTCTGGTCCAAAATAGTGCGCTATAAACCTAAGGGAATAGGCTGTTAATTGAGATGCAGGTACCACCAGCACCATACTCCTTCCCTCCCATTCTTCACCAGCACCACACTCCTAACCTCCCATTCTTCACCAGCACCACACTCCTTCCCTCCCATTCTTCACCAGCACCATACTCCTTCCCTCCCATTCTTCACCAGCACCACACTCCTTCCCTCCCATTCTTCACCAGCACCATACTCCTTCCCTCCCATTCTTCACCAGCACCACACTCCTTCCCTCCCATTCTTCACCAGCACCACACTCCTTCCCTCCCATTCTTCACCAGCACCACACTCCTTCCCTCCCATTCTTCACCAGCACCACACTCCGTCCCTCCCATTCTTCACCAGCACCATACTCCTTCCCTCCCATTCTTCACCAGCACCACACTCCTTCCCTCCCATTCTTCACCAGCACCACACTCCTTCCCTCTCATTCTTCACCAGCACCACACTCCTTCCCTCCCATTCTTCACCAGCACCACACTCCTTCCCTCTCATTCTTCACCAGCACCATACTCCTTCCCTCCCATTCTTCACCAGCACCACACTCCTTCCCTCCCATTCTTCACCAGCACCACACTCCTTCCCTCCCATTCTTCACCAGCACCACACTCCTTCCCTCCCATTCTTCACCAGCACCACACTCCTTCCCTCCCATTCTTCACCAGCACCACACTCCTTCCCTCCCATTCTTCACCAGCACCACACTCCTTCCCTCCCATTCTTCACCAGCACCACACTCCTTCCCTCCCATTCTTCACCAGCACCACACTCCTTCCCTCCCATTCTTCACCAGCACCACACTCCGTCCCTCCCATTCTTCACCAGCACCATACTCCTTCCCTCCCATTCTTCACCAGCACCACACTCCTTCCCTCCCATTCTTCACAGTCTGAACTCACTGAACTTTACAGCACCACGATGCCTACTCCACCCATGCTCTACCAAGGTTTTACAGCACCACGATGCCTACTCCACCCATGCTCTACCAAGGTTTTACAGCACCACGATGCCTACTCCACCCATGCTCTACCAAGGTTTTACAGCACCACGATGCCTACTCCACCCATGCTCTACCAAGGTTTTACAGCACCACGATGCCTACTCCACCCATGCTCTACCAAGGTTTTCCAGCACACAGCTTTGACCTGCTACAGTAACTATGTTGGTATTGTACTTTAAACTATGTGTAGGCAGGTTGTTTAGGATTCAAAATTCAGAAAGGCACATCTGAGCTGTCTTTTTTTTTGCAGGTAACAGTTGAATAAAATGGATAAAGGAAGAATAAAAAACAAGGACATTTCTAAGTGACCCCCAAACTCTTGAACGGTAGTGTATGTCTATGTCCTGGGAAATACTCTTGTTACTTACAACCTCATGCTAATCGCATTAGCCTACGTTAGCTCAACCGTTCCGTGAGGCCAGGGGGGGGGGGGGGGGACTGTTAAACAACAAGAACTGTTAAACAAATACAAAACTCGTAAGAAAAATTGTAGACATATTTACACATCTGAAATTGGATAGGTACTTTTAAATCCCTGAATCCAAAGCTTCAGATACAAATGTCCTAAGTAATGCTGTGCACAGTTGGTCAAGTCCAGTAAAAGAGCGCGCATGTCCTCATTTTATAAATGGCAATATAAATACGAAAACCGCTGGGAGAACTCACAGATGTGGAACGCAACATAACGGTGAGGTATTGGTAGTGTGTACTGCGTTCATTCGAATTGGCAAGAAGTTATTTTGTCAGTTCCACATGGGCCCAGCTTGCATTTCTCCGTGACAGGCGCATTCCCACAATGCACCACTCCGCCATAAAGCACTGTGTCCCTGGGCTGTGTCCGTAAGGATGGCGTTGCATCTCACGAATGAGGGCAATGACCTCTTTCTTCCTTGAGAGTATGAGAGCGGGTCTCTCCTCCGTTCTAGCAGGACTCACACGATAGTACACACCACCACTCTCACTGCCACTTGCCTGCCACTTCAACAACCCAAAAGGCTCTTTTAAGAGTCACTTGATGAATGGAAATAAGTATTGAGACTCTCTGGTTATCTAGGCAAGTTCCCTAGGTAACCAGAGAGTGAGAGAGGGAAGGACTGCTCACTAGAGTGCGTCCCAAATGGTGAACTGGTGGAAACTATTTCCTACTATTCTGTTTAGAGTCTATTTCCTAGTGTACTATTCTGATCAGGGTCTATTTCCTAGTGTACTATTCTGATCAGGGTCTATTTCCTAGTGTACTATTCTGATCAGGGTCTATTTCCTAGTGTACCAGTCTGATCAGGGACTATTTCCTAGTGTGCTATTCTGATCAGGGACTATTTCCTAGTGTACTATTCTGATCAGGGACTATTTCCTAGTGTACTATTCTGATCAGGGTCTATTTCCTAGTGTACTATTCTGATCAGGGACTATTTCCTAGTGTACTATTCTGATCAGGGACTATTTCCTAGTGTACTATTCTGATCAGGGTCTATTTCCTAGTGTACTATTCTGATCAGGGACTATTTCCTAGTGTACTATTCTGATCAAGGACTATTTCCTAGTGTACTATTCTGATCAGGGTCTATTTTCTAGTGTACTATTCTGATCAGGGACTATTTCCTAGTGTACTATTCTGATCAGGGTCTATTTCCTAGTGTACTATTCTGATCAGGGACTATTTCCTAGTGTACTATTCTGATCAGGGACTATTTCCTAGTGTACTATTCTGATCAGGGTCTATTTCCTAGTGTACTATTCTGATCAGGGTCTATTTCCTAGTGTACTATTCTGATCAGGGACTATTTCCTCGTGTACTATTCTGATCAGGGACTACACTACACTGGTGAAGAGTACTATCATCTATCTAGACACAGTACTATCATCTATCTAGTCACAGTACTATCATCTATCTAGTCACAGCCACCTATCTAGACACAGTACTATCATCTATCTAGTCACAGTACTATCCCTCTATCTAGTCACAGTACTATCATCTATCTAGACACAGTACTATCATCTATCTAGTCACATTAGTCAGTAGTAGAGGGTGAGGCAGAGAGTAGAGGATGAGACAGGGAGGAGTGGGTGAGGCAGGGAGTCTGGAGAGGGTGAGGCAGGGAGGGAGGAGAGGGTGAGGGAGGGAGGAGAGGCTGATGCAGGGAGGGAGGAGAGGGTGAGGCAGGGAGGGAGGAGAGGCTGAGGCAGCGAGGGAGGAGAGGGTGAGGCAGGGAGGGAGGAGAGTGTGAGGCAGGGAGGGAGGAGAGGGTGAGGCAGGGAGGAGTGGGTGAGGCAGGGAGTCTGGAGAGGGTGAGGCAGGGAGGGAGGAGAGGGTGAGGGAGGGAGGAGAGGCTGATGCAGGGAGGGAGGAGCGGGTGAGGCAGGGAGGGAGGAGAGGCTGAGGCAGCGAGGGAGGAGAGGGTGAGGCAGGGAGGGAGGAGAGTGTGAGGCAGGGAGGGAGGAGAGGGTGAGGCAGGGAGGTGAGTGTGAGGCAGGGAGGAAGTAGGTGAGGCAGGGAGGGAGGAGAGGGTGAGGGATGGAGGAGAGGCTGAGGCAGGGAGGGAGGAGAGGGTGAGGCAGGGAGGAGAGTGTGAGGCAGGGAGAAGAGGGTTAGGCAGGGAGGAGAGGATGAGGCAGGGAGGGAGGAGAGGATGAGGCAGGGAGGGAGGAGAGGGTGAGGGAGGGAAGGAAGAGAGGCTGAGGCAGGGAGGGAGGAGGAGAGGGAGAAGGAGGGTGGAGAGGGTGAGGGAGAGGTTGAGGCAGGGAGGAGAGGAGGTGAGGCAGGGCATTGAGGGTGAGGCAGGGAGGAGAGGGTGAGGCTGGGAGGAGAGGGTGAGGCAGGGAGGAGAGGAAAGGAGAAGGTGAGGCAGGGAGGAGAGGATGAGGCAGGGTGGAAAGGGTGTGGCAGGGAGGAGAGGGTGAGGCAGGGAGGGAGGAGAGGGTGAGGCAGGGAGGAGAGGAAGAAGGAGGGAGGAGAGGGTGAAAGAGGGAGTTTATTCTTTTCACATGGTTGAAGAATAACTAGAAGAAGATGCTTTATTGTCCATTCAGTCGCAGGGAAATATAAATGTGTGTTCTGCTTCATCCCAACCCCCTCTAGAGAACAAACACACATAGAGGTTGGAGAGAGACAAGCAGTGGTAGCAGCAGTAGTAAAGATGGAGTGTCCCCTCACCTCAATGCATGATTGATCTATTGAATGAAGGGCCACTCACCTCATGTCGTGCTGTTTCTCTCTGCTGGTTGAGCTCTCTGACCTGCTCAGTCAGACTCTTCTCTGATGACTCATGGGAACTCAGAGACTCCTCGAAGCGAGAACGCAGGGACTGCAGCTCACACTGAAGACCTGATATACTGTCCTAAAGAGATCGACAGAGAGAGGAAGGGAGGGGGGGGGGGGGGACTAAGAGATCAAATGGGTCGAGAGATGGATTTAAATATTTGTTTAAAAGCTAGAGGAAAGAGCTTATTGTTAGTTATGTGACAGTCTTAACAATGTTTTCTCTCTCATCTCCCAAACCAGTCATCATGTCTCCGTCACGGTTACCGGGCCGAGGTCAATTTTTATTTGAATTCAGTCAAATCAAGAAGTAAATCGACATTCCAATTCAATAAACTGAAAAGGAAAAGATATTGAAAAGATGATAAGATATTTATTTCATAAGTTGTTTAATTTTTTCCCCAATTAAAATCACTTCCAATTGACCCCAACCATCATGGTTCCCTACCTTGTCCTGTTCGTGAAGGCTCAGAGCATCTCTCCTGCCTCTCTCCATCTCCAGCCTTGCTGTCTCCAGATCCTGCTGTAGGCCTGCCAGCCTCTCTGTCAGGGCTGCCTTCTCCCCCTCCTTCTGGGACAGGGCCTGGGCCATGGAAATAGAGTTACAATTACATTATTTAGTGGTGTCTAGTACTTTAAAGTACTACTTAAGTTGTTTTTTGGGGGTCTGTACATTACTTTACAATTTATATTTTTATATTTATGACTTTTACTTTACTACATTCCTAAAGAAAATAATGTATTTTTTACTCCACACATTTTCCCTGATACGCAAAAGTACTAGTTACATTTTGAATGCTTAGCAGGACAGGAACATGGTCCAATTCACACACTTATCAAGAGAACGTCCCTGGTCATCCCTACTGCCTCTGATCTGGAGGACTCACTAAACAGAGAACATCCCTGGTCATCACTACTGCCTCTGATCTGGAGGACTCACTAAACAGAGAACATCCCTGGTCATCCCTACTGCCTCTGATCTGGAGGACTCACTAAACAGAGAACATCCCTGGTCATCCCTACTGCCTCTGATCTGGAGGACTCACTAAACAGAGAACATCCCTGGTCATCCCTACTGTCTCTGATCTGGAGGACTCACTAAACAGAGAACATCCCTGGTCATCCCTACTGCCTCTGATCTGGAGGACTCACTAAACAGAGAAAATCCCTGGTCATCCCTACTGCCTCTGATCTGGAGGACTCACTAAACAGAGAACATCCCTGGTCATCCCTACTACCTCTGATCTGAAGGACTCACTAAACAGAGAACATCCCTGGTCATCTCTACTGCCTCTGATCTGGAGGACTCACTAAACAGAGAACATCCCTGGTCATCCCTACTGCCTCTGATCTGGAGGACTCACTAAACAGAGAACATCCCTGGTCATCCCTACTGTCTCTGATCTGGAGGACTCACTAAACAGAGAACATCCCTGGTCATCCCTACTGCCTCTGATCTGGAGGACTCACTAAACAGAGAAAATCCCTGGTCATCCCTACTGCCTCTGATCTGGAGGACTCACTAAACAGAGAACATCCCTGGTCATCCCTACTGCCTCTGATCTGAAGGACTCACTAAACAGAGAACATCCCTGGTCATCTCTACTGCCTCTGATCTGGAGGACTCACTAAACAGAGAACATCCCTGGTCATCCCTACTGCCTCTGATCTGGAGGACTCACTAAACAGAGAACATCCCTGGTCATCCCTACTGCCTCTGATCTGGAGGACTCACTAAACAGAGAACATCCCTGGTCATCCCTACTGCCTCTGATCTGGAGGACTCACTAAACAGAGAACATCCCTGGTCGTCCCTACTGCCTCTGATCTGGAGGACTCATTAAACAGAGAACATCCCTGGTCGTCCCTACTGCCTCTGATCTAGAGGACTCATTAAACAGAGAACATCCCTGGTCATCCCTACTGCCTCTGATCTGGAGGACTCACTAAACACAAATGCTTTATCTCTAAATGACCTCTGAGTGTTGGAGTGTACCCCTGGCTATCTGTAAATGACCTCTGAGTGTTGGAGTGTACCCCTGGCTATCTGTAAATGACCTCTGAGTGTTGGAGTGTACCCCTGGCTATCTGTAAATTACCTCTGAGTGTTGGAGTGTACCCCTGGCTATCTGTAAATTACCTCTGAGTGTTGGAGTGTACCCCTGGCTATCTGTAAATTACCTCTGAGTGTTGGAGTGTACCCCTGGCTATCTGTAAATTACCTCTGAGTGTTGGAGTGTACCCCTGGCTATCTGTAAATGACCTCTGAGTGTTGGAGTGTACCCCTGGCTATCTGTAAATTACCTCTGAGTGTTGGAGTGTACCCCTGGCTATCTGTAAATTACCTCTGAGTGTTGGAGTGTACCCCTGGCTATCTGTAAATTACCTCTGAGTGTTGGAGTGTACCCCTGGCTATCTGTAAATTACCTCTGAGTGTTGGAGTGTACCCCTGGCTATCTGTAAATGACCTCTGAGTGTTGGAGTGTACCCCTGGCTATCTGTAAATGACCTCTGAGTGTTAGAGTGTACCCCTGGCTATCTGTAAATGACCTCTGAGTGTTAGAGTGTACCCCTGGCTATCTGTAAATGACCTCTGAGTGTTAGAGTGTACCCCTGGCTATCCATACATAAAAAAAAGAAAATAAAATGGTGTCATCGGCTTAAAAAGAAGGAATTTGAAATTATTTATATTTTTAACTTTTGATACTATATTTATAACCAAATACTTTTATACTTTTAAAAAACACCCTAGAAACACCAGGGCTACATGATGGGAATAGCTCTCGCTGTTTCCCTGTCCTCAGGACATGTAAAGATGTCCACACACACACACACGCACAAACGCACACACACACACACACGTAGATACACACACACACACACACACACACACACACACACACACACACACACACACACACACAGACACAGACACACACACACGTAGATACACACACACACACACACACACACACACACAGACACAGACACACACACACGTAGATACACACACACACACACACACACACACACACACACTCACACACCTCTACCTGTTGTTTTGTGCTCTCGGCCTGCAGCAGACTATTGTTGCAGACTTGTTGCAGCCGAACCATCTCCTCTTGCAGCTGCTGCAGGTCAGCCTGACTCTGCAAACGCTTCTGCTCACAATGGGATCGTAGCTGGGTCTCTGCACGCTCCCTCTGCAGGGTTAGGTTCACACACTGCTGTTCCTGTACATCACACACACACGCACACACACACACACACACGCACGCACGCACACGCACAAACACACACACACACACACACACACACACACACACACACACACGTCAGTCATGTACTGTACTGTACTGTAGAGATCAGTCTGTTATGTACTGTACTATAGAGATCAGTCAGTTATGTACTGTAGAGATCAGTCAGTTATGTACTGTACTATACTATAGAGATCAGTCTGTTATGTACTGCACTATAGAGATCAGTCTGTTATGTAATGTACTGTAGAGATCAGTCAGTTATGTACTGTACTATAGAGATCAGTCTGTTATGTACTGTACTGTACTATAGAGATCAGTCTGTTATGTACTGTAGAGATCAGGCTGTTATGTACTGTACTGTAGAGATCAGTCAGTTATGTACTGTACTATAGAGATCAGTCTGTTATGTACTGTACTGTAGAGATCAGTCTGTTATGTACTGTACTATAGAGATCAGTCTGTTATGTACTGTAGAGATCAGTCTGTTATGTACTATAATATAGAGATCAGTCTGGTATGTACTGTAGAGATCAGTCAGTTATGTACTGTACTATAGAGATCAGTCTGTTATGTACTGTACTATAGAGATCAGTCAGTTATGTACTGTAGAGATCAGTCTGTTATGTACTGTACTATAGATATCAGTCAGTTATGTACTATAGAGATCAGTCAGTTATGTACTGTACTATACTATAGAGATCAGTCTGTTATGTACTGTACTGTAGAGATCAGTCTGTTATGTACCGTACTATAGAGATCAGTCAGTTATGTACTGTAGAGATCAGTCTGTTATGTACTGTACTATAGATATCAGTCAGTTATGTACTATAGAGATCAGTCTGTTATGTACTGTACTATAGAGACCAGTCTGTTATGTACTGTACTATAGAGATCAGTCAGTTATGGACTATAGAGATCAGTCTGTTATGTACTGTACTATAGAGATCAGTCTGTTATGTACTGTACTATACTATAGAGATCAGTCTGTTATGTACTGTACTATAGAGATCAGTCTGTTATGTACTGTACTATACTATAGAGATCAGTCTGTTATGTACTGTACTATAGAGACCAGTCAGTTATGTACTGTACTGTACTATAGAGATCAGTCTGTTATGTACTGTACTATAGAGATCAGTCTGTTATGTACTATAGAGATCAGTCAGTTATGTACTGTACTATACTATAGAGATCAGTCTGTTATGTACTGTAGAGATCAGTCTGTTATGTACTGTACTGTAGAGATCAGTCAGTTATGTACTGTACTATAGAGATCAGTCTGTTATGTACTGTACTGTACTATAGAGATCAGTCAGTTATGTACTGTAGAGATCAGTCTGTTATGTACTATAATATAGAGATCAGTCTGTTATGTACTGTAGAGATCAGTCAGTTATGTACTGTACTGTAGAGATCAGTCAGTTATGTACTGTAGAGATCAGTCAGTCATGTACTGTCCTATAGAGATCAGTCAGTTATGTACTGTACTATAGAGATCAGTCTGTTATGTACTGTACTGTACTATAGAGATCAGTCAGTTATGTACTGTAGAGATCAGTCTGTTATGTACTGTACTATAGAGATCAGTCAGTTATGTACTATAGAGATCAGTCAGTTATGTACTGTACTATACTATAGAGATCAGTCTGTTATGTACTGTAGAGATCAGTCTGTTATGTACTGTACTGTAGACATCAGTCAGTTATGTACTATAGAGATCAGTCTGTTATGTACTGTACTGTACTATAGAGATCAGTCTGTTATGTACTGTACTGTACTGTAGAGATCAGTCTGTTATGTACTGTACTATAGAGATCAGTCAGTTATGTACTATAGAGATCAGTCTGTTATGTACTGTACTGTACTATAGAGATCAGTCTGTTATGTACTGTACTATAGAGATCAGTCTGTTATGTACTGTAGAGATCAGTCTGTTATGTACTATAATATAGAGATCAGTCTGGTATGTACTGTAGAGATCAGTCAGTTATGTACTGTACTGTAGAGATCAGTCAGTTATGTACTGTACTATAGAGATCAGTCTGTTATGTACTGTACTATAGAGATCAGTCAGTTATGTACTGTAGAGATCAGTCTGTTATGTACTGTACTATAGATATCAGTCAGTTATGTACTATAGAGATCAGTCAGTTATGTACTGTACTATACTATAGAGATCAGTCTGTTATGTACTGTACTGTAGAGATCAGTCTGTTATGTACCGTACTATAGAGATCAGTCAGTTATGTACTGTAGAGATCAGTCTGTTATGTACTGTACTATAGATATCAGTCAGTTATGTACTATAGAGATCAGTCTGTTATGTACTGTACTATAGAGACCAGTCTGTTATGTACTGTACTATAGAGATCAGTCAGTTATGTACTATAGAGATCAGTCTGTTATGTACTGTACTATAGAGATCAGTCTGTTATGTACTGTACTATACTATAGAGATCAGTCTGTTATGTACTGTACTATAGAGATCAGTCTGTTATGTACTGTACTGTACTATAGAGATAGGTCTGTTATGTACTGTACTATAGAGATCAGTCTGTTATGTACTATAGAGATCAGTCAGTTATGTACTGTACTATACTATAGAGATCAGTCTGTTATGTACTGTAGAGATCAGTCTGTTATGTACTGTACTGTAGAGATCAGTCAGTTATGTACTGTACTATAGAGATCAGTCTGTTATGTACTGTACTGTAGAGATCAGTCTGTTATGTACTGTACTATAGAGATCAGTCTGTGATGTACTGTAGAGATCAGTCTGTTATGTACTATAATATAGAGATCAGTCTGTTATGTACTGTAGAGATCAGTCAGTTATGTACTGTACTGTAGAGATCAGTCAGTTATGTACTGTAGAGATCAGTCAGTCATGTACTGTCCTATAGAGATCAGTCAGTTATGTACTGTACTATAGAGATCAGTCTGTTATGTACTGTACTGTACTATAGAGATCAGTCAGTTATGTACTGTAGAGATCAGTCTGTTATGTACTGTACTATAGAGATCAGTCAGTTATGTACTATAGAGATCAGTCAGTTATGTACTGTACTATACTATAGAGATCAGTCTGTTATGTACTGTAGAGATCAGTCTGTTATGTACTGTACTGTAGACATCAGTCAGTTATGTACTATAGAGATCAGTCTGTTATGTACTGTACTGTACTATAGAGATCAGTCTGTTATGTACTGTACTGTACTGTAGAGATCAGTCTGTTATGTACTGTACTATAGAGATCAGTCAGTTATGTACTATAGAGATCAGTCTGTCATGTACTGTACTGTACTATAGAGATCAGTCTGTTATGTACTGTACAATAGAGATCAGTCAGTTATGTACTGTACTATAGAGATCAGTCTGTTATATACTGTACTATAGAGATCAGTCTAATATGTACTGTACTGTAGAGATCAGTCTGTTATGTACCGTACTATAGAGATCAGTCTGTTATGTACTGTACTGTACTATAGAGATCAGTCTGTTATGTACTGTACTATAGAGATCAGTCTGTTATATACTGTACTATAGAGATCAGTCTAATATGTACTGTACTGTAGAGATCAGTCTGTTATGTACCGTACTATAGAGATCAGTCTGTTATGTACTGTACTGTACTATAGAGATCAGTCTGTTATGTACTATAGAGATCAGTCAGTTATGTACTGTACTATAGAGATCAGTCAGTTATGTACTGTACTATAGAGATCAGTCAGTTATGTACTGTACTATAGAGATCAGTCAGTTATGTACTGTACTATAGAGATCAGTCTGTTATGTACTGTAGAGATCAGTCTGTTATGTACTGTACTATAGAGATCAGTCTGTTATGTACTGTACTATACTATAGAGATCAGTCAGTTATGTACTGTACTATACTATAGAGATCAGTCTGTTATGTACTGTACTATACTATAGAGATCAGTCAGTTATGTACTGTACTATACTATAGAGATCAGTCTGTTATATACTGTACTATACTATAGAGATCAGGCTGTTATGTACTGTAGAGATCAGTCTGTTATGTACTGTACTATAGAGATCAGTCTGTTATGTACTGTACTATAGAGATCAGTCTGTTATGTACTGTACTATAGAGATCAGTCAGTTATGTACTGTACTATAGAGATCAGTCAGTTATGTACTGTACTGTAGAGATCAGTATGTTATGTACTGTACTATAGAGATCAGTCAGTTATGTATTGTACTATAGAGATCAGTCTGTTATGTACTGTACTGTAGAGATCAGTCAGTTATGTACTGTACTATAGAGATCAGTCTGTTATGTACTGTACTGTAGAGATCAGTCTGTTATGTACTGTACTATAGAGATCAGTCTGTTATGTACTGTAGAGATCAGTCTGTTATGTACTGTACTATAGAGATCAGTCTGTTATGTACTGTACTATAGAGATCAGTCAGTTATGTACTGTACTATAGAGATCAGTCAGTTATGTACTGTACTATAGAGATCAGTCAGTTATGTACTATAGAGATCAGTCAGTTATGTACTGTACTATAGAGATCAGTAAGTCATGTCCTGTACTATAGAGATCAGTCAGTTATGTACTGTAGAGATCAGTCAGTTATGTACTGTACTGTAGAGATCAGTCAGTTATGTACTATAGAGATCAGTCTGTTATGTACTGTACTATAGAGATCAGTCTGTTATGTACTATAGAGATCAGTCTGTTATGTACTGTACTATAGAGATCAGTCAGTTATGTACTGTAGAGATCAGTCAGTTATGTACTGTACTGTAGAGATCAGTCTGTTATGTACTATAGAGATCAGTCTGTTATGTACTGTACTATAGAGATCAGTCTGTTATGTACTATAGAGATCAGTCAGTTATGTACTGTACTATAGAGATCAGTCAGTTATGTACTGTAGAGATCAGTCAGTTATGTACTATACTGTTGAGATCAGTCTGTTATGTACTATAGAGATCAGTCTGTTATGTACTGTACTATAGAGATCAGTCTGTTATGTACTGTACTATAGAGATCAGTCAGTTATGTACTGTCCTGTAGAGATCAGTCTGTTATGTACTGTACTATAGAGATCAGTCTGTTATGTACTGTACTATAGAGATCAGTCTGTTATGTACTGTACTATAGAGATCAGTCTGTTATGTACTGTACTATAGAGATCAGTCTGTTATGTACTATAGAGATCAGTCAGTTATGTCGGGGCGGCAGGTAGCTTAGTGGTTAGACCGCTGGGCCAGTAACCGAAAGGTTGCTGGATTGAATCCCCGATGTGACAAGTTAAACATCTGTCCTTCCTTCCCTGAACAAGGCAGTTTAACCCACTCTTCCCCTGAACAAGGCAGTTTACTTGACTTGCCTTAAGTTAAATAAAACATTTAAATGTATTGTAAGAGGAGTTTGATTCCATAACAGTACTGTTCCTCTCTAACAGCAATCCAACAGCTGTGTTTTACCTTGTCGACGTGTTCCTGCTCCAGTTGTTCTCTGTGACTTTGTTCTTTGGCGTTGAGGGCTATCCGGTGGTTCCTCTCTGCGTGAGCCAGCTTGGTTTCCAGTTCCTCTCTCTCCTGCGCCGCCCGGGACACCTGCAGCTCAACCTCCGCCTTTAAACGGGCCACCTCGCCTGGACCGACACACAAGTTCACATTAATCTGTCATTTTACACTGATATTTATTTATAATGGACAATTAGCAATACGGTCCTTCGAGCCGGAACTCAATGCATTCATGATTACCGCCATCTTAAAAAATAAAAAATAAATAATAATTATCATGAATTAGCAGTCTGTTACAGACTGTTACAGTCTGGTACAGGTACTCCACCACACTCCCCCCTCTCTGTTCACTGTCTGGTACAGGTACTCCACCACACTCCCCCCTCTCTGTTCACTGTCTGGTACAGGTACTCCACCACACTCCCCCCTCTCTGTTCACTGCCTGGTACAGGTACTCCACCACACTCCCCCCTCTCTGTTCTCTGTTCACTGTCTGATACAGGTACTCCACCACACTTCCCCCTCTCTGTTCACCGTCTGCCCTGGCCTGTCTCTCCCTGTCTGGTACAGGTACTCTACCACACTCCTCCCTCTCTCCCGTGATTCCGCTCGCCTCCATCACACACTCACTGTTGGGGCGAGTGACTCTTTGAACTTACAACGGATAGCCCCAAGTCGTTATATATATTTGTATTGTACTTTATGCTATTTGCCTCATTACTCCTGCATGCTTTGTTGACTATGAACTTGCTCGTCTACCCAACCGTGGGACAGTCTGTTTGTTCAAACACTCATGACTGAGACTCCTGGCCTCACATCCTATTCTAACCACCTCTCGCGGGCTTTGAATTCATAAAAAAAAGAGTTCAGAGCTCTCCCTGTCCTTTGCCGTGCCCTGATTGTATTACTGTTGATGATGTCAGGAAATGTCCATGTACATCCTGACCCGTCTACTGTTGCAAGGCCCCATATTCTAACTTGTGCTCTGATATCTGCTTCACTGATTTTTGCTCTCGTTAAAAGCCTGGGTTTTCTGCACGTTAAGCTTATAACCTAATATGGATCAATTGAAAGTGTGGGTTCACAGCTCCAATCCAGATGTGTTGGTCATTACTGAGATGTGATTAAGGAAGAGTGTTTTGGATAATGATGTTAACCTTTCTGGTCATAACCTTCTTCGGCAAGACAGATCTTCCAAAGGTGGTGGAGTGGCAATCTTTACCAAGGATCACCTTCAGTGCTCGGTTGTCTCCACCAAGTCTGTCCCCAAACTATTATATTTGCTGGTTTTAAGCATTACACTTACAAATATCTCTTTGTTGACTTTTGCTGGATGCTATCGTCCTCCATCAGCACCAGCCTGTACCCTACCTGCCCTAAGCTCTCTCCTGGCCCCTTACACTGTCTGAAATTGTCCAGCTAGGTGATCTAAACTGGGACATGCTTAAAGCACCCGACCAAGTCCTAAAGCAATGGGACTCCCTAAATCTTTCTCAGATTATTACCAATCCCCCAAGGTATGACTCCAAACACCCAGAAAAGGCTACTCTTCTTGATGTTATCCTCACAAATAATTCTGATAGGTATCAGTCTGGTGTTTTCTGTAATGATCTTGGTGATCACTGTTATACAGCCTGTGTTCGTAACGGCTGCTCAGTGAAGCAACCTGTCCTGATTTGTCACAGACGCTTGCTAAACAACCTTAATGAGCAATCCTTGCCTGATCCTCTGTCGAAGATGCTTTTTTTTATATTTTCAGTGGTCATAAAGAAGATTAGAATTAAAAACAGGTTCAGCCCCTGGTTCAATCGTGATCTGGTTACTCCACCTTAAGAAATCCATTTGGTGAAAGGCTCGGCTCACTCATACTCAGGCTGTCTGGAAGGCCAAAGATAGTTGCTTTAAGGAGCAGTTCTCACTCTGTGGGTCTAACCCCAAGATGTTCTGGAAAACGGTTAAAGACCTGGAGAATAAACCCTCCTCCTCACAGCTGCCCATGTCCCTTAATGTCGATAATGGGGTTGTTACTGACAAGGAGCACATGGCTGAGCTCTTTAATCACCACTTCATTAAGTCAGGATTCCTATTTGACTAAGCCATGCCTCCTTGCCCGTCCAACATTTCCTAATCTCCCAACCCTTCTAATGCGACTATCCCCAATGCTCCTTCCTCTTTTTCCCCTGCATCGCTACAAAGTTTCTCCCTGCAGGCAGTCACTGAGTCCGAGGTGCTAAAGGAGCTCCTGAAACTTGACCCCAAAACATCTGGGTCAGATGGTTTAGACCCTTTCTTCTTTAACTGACTTGCCTAGTTAAATAAAGGTTACACACACTCGCACACCACACTGACCAAAACGTTATTTTGTTGGCATTTACGTATGTAAAATACTGTGCAATCAAAACAAAATACTGTATTTCTTTGACTTATTTGCTGGGCTGTTTCATTGTTTATTTGTTCAGTCGTTTCATTCTCAACCAGGATTTCATCATACGTGTCAAGCAGTGAATTTCCAGCTGTGTCTGTCCGTGGTCTCTCTTCCTCGGTGCTTCACTGTCACTGTGTCCGTTTCCGTCTTGTCCAGCTGTGTATGTAACATGTCATGTAAACCCTGCTTCTTGTCTGCATCAAAGCGGTCCTTGTACCTAGCATCGAGCATGGTGGCGACACAGTAAAGAGAGAATGCCTGTTAAAGAAGTAGCGGTCCTTGTACCTAGCATCGAGCATGGTGGCGACACAGTAAAGAGAGAATGCCTGTTAAAGAAGTAGCGGTCCTTGTACCTAGCATCGAGCATGGTGGCGACACAGTAAAGAGGCTCAGAGAGAATGCCTGTTAAAGAAGTAGCGGTCCTTGTACCTAGCATCGAGCATGGTGGAGACACTGTAAAGAGGCTCAGAGAGAATGCCTGTTAAAGAAGTAGCAGTCCTTGTACCTAGCATCGAGCATGGTGGAGACACAGTAAAGAGAGAATGCCTGTTAAAGAAGTAGAGGTCCTTGTACCTAGCATCGAGCATGGTGGAGACACAGTAAAGAGGCTCAGAGAGAATGCCTGTTAAAGAAGTAGCGGTCCTTGTACCTAGCATCGAGCATGGTGGAGACACTGTAAAGAGAGAATGCCTGTTAAAGAAGTAGCGGTCCTTGTACCTAGCATCGAGCATGGTGGCAACACAGTAAAGAGAGAATGCCTGTTAAAGAAGTAGCGGTCCTTGTACCTAGCATCGAGCATGGTGGCGACACAGTAAAGAGAGAATGCCACCGAATCGCTTGTTCACAGCCTCGAGTACTTTTGTAAGTTAACGCCACAGTCTGTGTGGGCAGTTTTGTGGAGCGTTTCAATGCCATGACAGAGGGTATCACGTCTGCTGCAGACACAGTTGATGAGCTTATTCCTCCAGTCAGATGGTTCCAATGGAGCTAGCCAGTGTGTTCATGTTTCCAAGTTTCATACATGTTCTCATATGCCATTGAAATGGCAGCAGCGGTATGACAACCAGCACATTCTTGACCAATGTGGTTTTCCCCAGTACAAAATCCGGTACACTGTCCTTCTCTCAGCACATATCAAAGCTGCAGGGTAAAGTTAAATCTAGACTTGGTTTCCTCTATCGTAAATCGCTCCTCTTTCACCCCAGCTGCCAAACTAACCCTGATTCAGATGACCATCCTACCCATGCTAGATTAAGGAGACATAATTTATAGATCGGCAGGTAAGGGTGCTCTCGAGCGGCTAGATGTTCTTTACCATTCGGCCATCAGATTTACCACCAATGCTCCTTATATGACACATGACTGCACTCTATACTCCTCTATAAACTGGTCATCTCTGTATACCCGTCACAAGACCCACTGGTTGATGCTTATTTATAAAACCCTCTTAGGCCTCACTCCTCCCTATCTAAGATATCTACTGCAGCCCTCATCCTCCACATACAACACCCGTTCTGCCAGTCACATTCTGTTAAAGGTCCCCAAAGCACACACATCCCTCGCTCCTCTTTTCAGTTCACTGCAGCTAGCGACTGGAACGAGCTGCAACAAACACTCAAACTGGACAGTTTTATCTCCATCTCTTCATTCAAAGACTCAAATCACTCTTATTGACAGTTGTGGGTGATTTGTATGATTCGCGTGATGTATTGTGTTGCTGTCATGTTGTTGTCATGTTGTGTCGCTACCATGCTGTGTTGTCAGGTTGTGTTGTCATGTGTTGCTGCCTTGCTATGTTGTTGTCTTAGGTTTCTCTTTATGTCGTGTCGTCCCTCTTGTCGTGATGTGTGTTGTTTTTTTTTAAATAGCAGCTCCCGGCATTTTGCCTTTTGGTAAGTAAGAATTGTAAATTGTAAATTGTAAATAAGAATTTGTTCTTAAACTGACTTGCCTAGTTAAATAAAGGTTAAATTAAAAAATATATATTTTAAAAAAGTGCTCTGGTGTGGTGTCCTCCGGTGTGACAGCTCAAAGACAGATTATTTTATAGGCTGTAGGAGTCGCGTGTACAGCCTGGCAGTGTCAATGATGCGGTTGTTGTGAAGATTTTGGCTAAAGGCTTCCATGTGTCAACCTGTTTAATCTGATGCTGTGCGTGTTGTGGATTTTGTGGAATTGGGATTTTATTTAACATTTCCCAGATCTTGTCCATTTTTTCTGGAAAAGTGAAGAGTGTTGCCGGGACAATCCCGGGATCCCGGTTACGCATGTTAATCTCTAGTTAATACCATGTTAATCCCTAGTTAATCTGGTGTGGAGTGATGTGGAGTGGATTGGTGTGGTGTGGATTGGTGTGGATTGGTGTGGAGTGGATTGGTGTGGTGTGGAGTGGATTGCTGTGTGTGGTGTAGTGTGGAGTGGATTGGTGCAGTCTGGTGTGGTGTGGAGTGGATTGGTGTGGTGTGGTGTAGTGTGGAGTGGATTGGTGCAGTCTGGTGTGGTGTGGAGTGGATTGGTGTGGTGTGGAGTGGATTGGTGTGGTGTGGTGTGGAGTTGTGTGGTGTGTGGTGGTTTGGTGTAGTGTGTAGTGGAGTGGAGTGGTGTGGTGTGGTGTAGTGTGTAGTGGAGTGGTGTGGTGTGGTGTGGAGTGGTGTGGATTGGTGTGGTCTGGTGTGGATTGGTCTGGTGTGGTGGGGTGTGGTGTGGTGTGGAGTGGAGTGGTGTGGTTTGGAGTGGTTTGGTGTGGTGTGGAGTGTAGTGGATTGGTGTGGTCTAGTGTGGATTGGATTGGTGTGGTGTGGATTGGTGTGGAGTGGATTGGTGTGGTGTGGAGTGGTGTGGTATGGTGTGGATTGGTGTGGTGTGGATTGGTGTGGATTGGTGTGGAGTGGATTGGTGTGGTGTGGATTGGTGTGGAGTGGAATGGTGTGGTGTGGTGTGGATTGGTGTGGTGTGGATTGGTGTGGATTGGTGTGGAGTGGAATGGTGTGGTGTGGTGTGGATTGGTGTGGTGTGGATTGGTGTGGATTGGTGTGGTGTGGATTGGTGTGGTGTGGATTGGTGTGGATTGGTGTGGTGTGGATTGGTGTGGTGTGGATTGGTGTGGATTGGTGTGGAGTGGAATGGTGTGGTGTGGTGTGGATTGGTGTGGTGTGGATTGGTGTGGATTGGTGTGGTGTGGATTGGTGTGGTGTGGATTGGTGTGGAGTGGATTGGTGTGGTGTGGATCAGGCCAGCTGCTGCAGAGCCCACAGCAGAAATATGTCTCTCAGTGGAAAAGTAGGAGAGGGGAGAGAGAGAGAGATATAATCTGAAGTCAAATGTCTACTGTTTGCTGACCATCTGGTGCTTCTGTCCCCAACCAAGGAGGGCCTACAGCAGCACCTAGATCTTCTGTATAGATTATGCCAGACCTGGGCCCTGACAGTAAATCTCAGTAAGACAAAAATAACGGTGTTCCAAAAAAGGTCCAGTCGCCAGGACCACAAATACAAATTCCATCTAGACACCGTTGCCCTAGAGCACACAAAAAACTATACCTACCTCGGCCTAAACATCAGCGCCACAGGCAACTTCCACAAAGCTGTGAACGATCTGAGAGACAAGGCAAGAAGGACATTCTATGCCACCAAAAGGAACATAAAATTCAACATATCAATTAGGATCTGGCTAAAAATACTTGAATCAGTTATAGAACCCATTGCCCTTTATGGTTGTGAGGTCTGGGGTCCGCTCACCAACCAAGAATTCACAAAATGGGACAAACACCAAAGTGAGACTCTGCATGCAATATCCTGCAAAAATATCCTCTGTGTACAACTTAAAACACCAAATAATGCATGCAGAGCAGAATTAGGCCAATACCCACTAATTATCAAAATCCAGAAAAGAGACGTTAAATTCTACAACCACCGAAAAGGAAGTGGTTCCCAAACCTTCCATAACAAAGCCATCACCTACAGAGAGATGAACCTGGAGAAGAGTCCCCTAAGCAAACTGGTCCTGGGGCTCAGTTCACAAACACAAACACACCCTACAGAGCCCCAGGACAACAGCACAATTAGACCCAACCAAATCATGAGAAAACAAAAAAATAATTACTTGACACATTGGAAAGAACTAACAAAAACTAGAATGCTACTCAGCCCTAAACAGAGAATACACAGTGGTAGAATACCTGACCACTGTGACTGACCCAAACTTAAGGAAAGCTTTGACTATGTACAGACTCAGTGAGCATAGCCTTGCAATTGAGAAAGGCCGCCGTAGGCAGACATGGCTCTCAAGAGAAGACAGGCTATGTGCACACTGCCCACAAAATGAGGTGGAAACTGAGCTGCACTTCCTAACCTCCTGCCAAATGTATGACCATATTAGAGAGACATATTTCCCTCAGATTACACAGATCCACAAAGAATTAGAAAACAAACACGATTTTGATAAACTCCCATATCTACTGGGTGAAATTCCACAGTGAGCCATCACAGCAGCAAGATGTGTGACCTGTTGCCACGAGAAAAGGGCAACCAGTGAAGAACACACACCATTGTAAATACAACCCATATTTATGCTTATTGATTTTCCCTTTTGTAGTCTATTTGTACATCATTACAACCCTCTATATAGACATAATATGACATTTGTAATGTCTTTACTCTCTTGGAACTTTCGTGAGTGTAATGTTGACTGTTCATTTGTATTGTTTATTTCACTTGCTTTGGCAACGTTAACACATGTTTCCCATGCATGTTGACCGTACAGTGAAATGCTTGCTTACAACCCCTTGAATTTAATTGATAGAGGGAGAGGAGAGAGAGAGAGTGAGACATGGAGGGGGGTAGAGAGAGAGAGGAGCGGAGAGGTGAGGCAAAGAGAGAGAAGGAGAGATGGTGGAGAGGAGAGAGAGAGAAAGAAATATATAGAGGAGAGAGAACGAGGTGAGGGGGGGATTGGGGCACAGACGACAGCAGGTGAACAGCAGGAGGACAGCAGGTGAACAGCAGGAGGACAGCAGGAGGACAGCAGGACGACAGCAGGTGAACAGCAGGAGGACAGCAGGAGGACAGCAGGAGGACAGCAGGTGAACAGCAGGAGGACAGCAGGAGGACAGCAGGAGGACAGCAGGTGAACAGCAGGAGGACAACAGGAGGACAGTAGGAGGACAGCAGGAGGACAGCAGGTGAACAGCAGGAGGACAGCAGGTGAACAGCAGGAGGACAGCAGGAGGACAGTAGGAGGACAGCAGGAGAACAGCAGGAGGACAGCAGGAGGACAGCAGGAGGACAGCAGGTGAACAGCAGGAGGACAGCAGGTGAACAGCAGGAGGACAGTAGGAGGACAGCAGGAGAACAGCAGGTGAACAGCAGGAGGACAGCAGGAGGACAGCAGGAGGACAGCAGGTGAACAGCAGGAGGACAGCAGGAGGACAGCAGGAGGACAGCACGTGGGTGTGTTTGTACTCACGCGTCAGGTCCTCGTCAGCCATGGTTAGGGTGCTTCGCTCCACCTCCAGTCGGTTCCTCTCCCCCTCCAGAGAGGACACTAGCTCCTGGCCCTCAAAGACACACGTCTCTAGAGACTCCTTCTCCGCTCTGACAAACAGCACATACAGAGAGAATTAAGCATTTATTGAATTAGAGAGAGAGAGAATGACAGAGAGAATGACAGAGAGAGAGAGAATGATAGAGAGAGAGAGAAAGCTGGTAGTCCCATTCACCAAACTACCAGGTGTGAAACAGGGAAGAGACTAAGGGGGTATGCTAATTTGATCAAGTGCAGACTTAACCCACTCTATTAAATAAATCAAAACAGGAACATTTTACATCTGACTAGAAATTCAAAAGGAAATGATCTTAACAGAGAAAAATGTCCTCCTGTGTGCTACCTATATCCCCCCACTAGAATCCCCATACTTTAACGAAGACAGCTTCTCCATCCTGGAGGGGTAAATCTATCATTTCCAGGCCCAGTACTAGTCTGTGGCGACCTAAATGCCAGAACTGGACACGAACCTGACACCCTCAGCACACAGGGGGACAAACACCTACCTGGAGGTGACAGCATTCCCTCCCCTATATGCCCCCCTAGACACAACTATGACAACTTAACCAACAAAAACAGGTCACAACTCCTGCAGCTCTGTTGGACGCTGGGTATGTACATAGTCAACGGTAGGCTTCAAGGGGACTCCTATGGTAGGTACATCTATAGCTCATCTCTAGGCAGTAGTACTGTAGACTACTTTATCACTGACCTCAACCCAGAGTCTCTCAGAGCGTTCACAGTCAGCCCACTGACACCCCTATCAGACCACAGCAAAATCACAGTAGAAAATCTTAACTGTATATTTGACCTCTCAGCTTCCCTATATCACTAGCCACTTTAAACAATGCTACTTAATATAATGTTTACATACCCTACATTACTCATATGCATACGTATATACTGTACTCTATATCATCTACTGCATCTTTATGTAATACATGTATCACTAGCCACTTTGTTTACATACTCATCTCATATGTATATACTGTACTCGATACCATCTACTGTATCTTGCCTATGCCGCTCTGTACCATCACTCATTCATATATCTTTATGTACATATTCTTTATCCCCTTACACTGTGTATAAGGTAGTCGTTTTGGAATTGTTAGCTAGATTACTCGTTGGTTATTACTGCATTGTCGGAACTAGAAACACAAGCATTTCGCTACACTCGCATTAACATCTGCTAACCATGTGTATGTGACAAATAAAATTTGATTCGATTTGATTTGATTTGAAATCTATAAATGTCGAACAGAAAACTTAAAATTAACAACAATGACAAATGGTTTGATGAAGAATGCAAAAACCTAAGAAAGAAATTGGTGAAACCTGTCCAACCAAAAACATAGAGACCCAGAAAACCTGAGTCTACGCCTTCACTATGGTGAATCACTAAAACAATACAGAAATACACTACGGAAAAAGAAGGAACAGCACGTCAGAAATCAGCTCAATGTAATTGAAGAATCCATAGACTCTAACCACTTCTGGGAAATTTGGAAAATACCTAAACAAACAACAAAAAAAAGAGTTATCTATCCAAAATGGAGATTTATGGGTAAACCACTTATCCAATCTTTTTGGCTCTATAACAAATAGCAAAAACATATACATGATCAAAAACAAGTCTTAGAATCAACTATTAAAGACTACCAGAACCCACTGTATTCTCCTTTTACCTTGAATGAACTACAGGACAAAATACAAACCCTCCAACCCAAAAAGGCCTGTGGTGTTGATGGTATCCTCAATGAAATGATCAAATATACAGACAACAAATTCCAATTGGCTATACTAAAACTCTTTGAAATCATCCTTGGCTCTTGCATCTTCCCCAATATTTGGAACCAAGGACTGATCACCCCAATCCACAAAAGTGGAGACAAATTTGACCCCAATAACTACCGTGGAATATGCGTCAACAGCAACCTGGAAAATCCTCTGCATTATCATTACCAGCAGACTCGTACATTTCCTCAGTGAAAACAATGTACTGAGCAAATGCCAAATTGGCTTTTTACCAAATTACCGTACAACAGACCATGTATTCACCCTGCACACCCTACTCGACAAACAAACAAACCAAAACAAAGGCAAAGTCTTCTCATACTTTGTTGATTTCAAAAAGCCTTCGTCTCAATTTGGCATGAGGATCTGCTATACAAATTGATGGAAAGTGGTATTGGAGGCAAAACATACAACATTATAAAATCCATGTACACAAACAACAAGTGTGCAGTTAAAATTGGCAAAAAACACACATTTCTTCACACAGGGTCGTGGGGTGAGACAGGGATGCAGCTTAAGCCCCACCCTCTTCAACATACATATCAACGAATTGGCGCGGGCACTAGAACAGTCTGCAGCACCCGGCCACACCCGGCCACACCCCTGAAGTCAAATCTCTACTGTTTGCTGATGATCTAGTGCTTCTGTCCCCAACCAAGGAGGGCCTACAGCAGCACCTAGATCTTCTGCACAGATTCTGACAGACCTGGGCCCTGACAGTGAATCTCAGTAAGACCAAAATAATGGTGTACCAGAAAAGGTCCAGATACCGTTGCCCAAAAAACTAGACATACCTTTGCCTAAAAATACTTGAATCAGTTATAGAACACATTGCCCTTTATGGTTGTGACCAAGAATTCAACCAAGAACTCACAAAATGGGACAAACACCAAATGAAGACTCTGCATGCAGAGCAAATAAGGCCGATACCCACTAATTATCAAAATTCAGAAAAGAGACGTTAAATTCTACAACCACCTAAAAGGAAGCGATTCCCAAACCTTCCATAACAAAGCCATCACCTACAGAGAGATGAACCTGGAGAAGAGTCCCCTAAGCAAGCTGATCCTGGGGCTCTGTTCACAAACACAAACAGACTGCAAAGAGCCCCAGGACAACAACACAATTAGATTTCATCTACTTCACTTGCTTTGGCAATGTTAACATGTCTGTCCCATGCCAATAAAGCCCCTTGAATTTAATTGATTTGAATTGAGAGCGAGAACGACAGAGAGAGACAGCGAGAGACACACACACACACACACACACACACAGTGTGGTAAAGAGGTTAGGGCTCTGAAAATAGGAGCGTTGAAACCCTATAGGTACATAAAGCAGTAAAATTCAATGAGCCACGGTTGGTATACTCCGTCAATAAAACCCAACCTGAAACGTCTTGTTACACAACGACACACGCCATGGAACTGTTCTGCACAAGAAAGAACCAGACCCACATAACCACACTCCCTCCCTCCCTCCCCACACCCAAACACACACGGCCTTACCTGAGAATCGCCAGCTCCTGTTCCAGGCCCCATGCCCTGCGGTCAACGGCAGTCAGCTGGATCCCCAGACTGGCCTTGTCCTTGGCCACATCCTCTCTGTCATGATGGGCCCTCTGCAGGGCCACAGCCTTGCTGTTCAGCTCTCTACGGCTGGAAGTCAGTTGGTCGGACAAGGACTGGACCTGCTTATTAACCTGGGCATAAACACAAGAACACGTCATAGACATCACAACCACAGACTGACCTGCTAACTGACACAGAGACATCACAACCACAGACTGACCTGCTAACTGACACAGAGACATCACAACCACAGACTGACCTGCTAACTGACACAGAGACATCACAACCACAGACTGACAGAGACCTGGTAACAGACACAGAGACATCACAAACACCAACCACAGACTGACAGAAACCTGCTAACTGACACAGACACATCACAACCACCAACCACAGACTGACAGAAACCTGCTAACTGACACAGACACATCACAACCACCAACCACAGACTGACAGAAACCTGCTAACTGACACAGAGACATCACAACCACCAACCACAGACTGACAGAAACCTGCTAACTGACACAGAGACATCACAACCACCCACCACAGACCGACAGAAACCTGCTAACTGACACAGAGACATCACAACCACAGACTGACCTGCTAACTGACACAGAAACATCACAACCACCAACCACAGACTGACCTGCTAACTGACAAAGAAACATCACAACCACAGACTGACCTGCTAACTGACACAGAAACATCACAACCAGGGGTAGCCAGGTGGAAAGCATGACCAGCCGTAGAGAAATGCTTATTGAAATTCTCGAATATCATGGATTTATCGGTGGTAACAGTGTTTCCTAGCCTCAGAGCAGTGGGCAGCTGGGAGGCTCTTATTCTCCATGGACTTTACAGTGTCCCAGAACTGTTGAGTTTGTGCTACTTTACTTCTGTTTGAAAAAGCTAGCCTTAGCTTTCTTAACTGTCTGTGTATATTTGTTCCTAACTTTTCTGAAAAGTTGCATGTGATATGGGGGCTATTTGATGCTAATGCAGAACGCCACAGGATGTTTTTATGCTGGTCATGGGCAGACAGGTCTGGAGTGAACCAAGGGACATATATGTTCCTAGTTTTACATTTTTTTTAATGGGGGCATGCTTATTTAAGAGGGTGAGGAAGGCACTTTTAAAGAATTACCAGGCATCATCTACTAACGGGATGAGGTCAATGTCATTCCAGGATACCCCGACCAGGTCGATGCAGGCAATGAGGCAGTGATCGCTGAGATCTTGATTGAAAACAGCAGAGGTGTATTTGGAGGGTGAATTAGTTAGGATGATATCTATGAGGGTGCCCGTGTTTACGGATTTGGGGTTGTACCTGGTAGGTTCATTGATCATTTGTGTGAGATTGAGGGAATCAAGCTTAGATTGTAGGATGGCCGGGGTGTTAAGCATGTCCCAGTTTAGGTCACAGGCTCAGAAGATAAATGGGGGGCAATCAATTCACATATGGTGTCACAGCTGGGGGCAGGTGGTGGTCTATAGCAAGCGGCAACAGTGAGAGACTTGTTTCTGGAAAGATCGATTTTTAAAAGTAGAAGCTCAAATTGTTTGGGTACAGACCTGGATAGTAAGACAGTAGATTGCAACACAGCCCCCTTTGGCAGTTCTATCTTGGTGGAAAATGTTATAGTTAGGGATGGAGATTTCAGAGTTTTTGGTGGTTTTTCCAAGCCAGGATTCAGACACGGCTAAGACATCCAGGTTGGCAGAGTGTGCTAAAGCAGTGAGTAAAACAAACTTAGGGAGTAGGCTTCTAATGTTAACATGCATGAAACCAAGACTTTTACAAACTTAGGGTAGTGAATGCATAAGTACTCAGACCATTTGCTATGAGACTAGAAATCGGGCTCAGGTTTATCCTGTTTCCATTGATCCTTGATATGTTTCTACAACTTGATTGGAGTCCATCTGCGGTAAATTCAATTGATTGGACATGATTTGTAAAGGCACACACCTGTCTATATAAGGTCCCACAGTTGACAGTGCATGTCAGAGCAAAAACCAAGCTACGAGGTTGAAGGAATTGTCCGTAGAGGTCCAAGACAGGATCGTGTCGAAGCACAAATCTGGAGAAGGGTACCAAAACATTTCTGCTGCGTTGCAGGTCACCAAGAACATAGTGGCCTCCATCATTCTTAAATGGAGAAGTTTGGAACAACCAAGACTCTTCTGAGTGCTGGCCGCCCGGCCAAACTGCGCAATCAGGGGAGAAGGGCCTTGGTCAGGGAGGTGACCAAGAACCCGATGGTCACTCGGACTGAGCTCTAGAGTTCCTCTGTGGAGACGGGAGAACCTTCCAGAAGGACAACCATCTCTGTAGCACTCCACCAATCAGGCCTTTATGGTAGAGAGTAAAAGGCACATGACAGCCCACTTGAAGTTTGCCAAAAGTCACCTAAAGACTCTCAGACCATGAGAAACAAGATTCTCTGGTCTGATGAAACCAAGATTGAACTCCTTGGCCTGAATGCCAAGCGTCACATCTGGAGGAAACCTGGCACCATCCCTATGGTGAAGCATGGTGGTGGCAGCATCACTCTGTGGGGATGTTTTTCAGCGGCAGGGACTGGGAGACTAGTCAGGATCAAGGGAAAGATGAACAGAGCAAAGTACAGAGAGATCCTTGATGAAAACCTGCTCCAGAGCGCTCAGGACCTTAGACTGGGGCAAAGGTTCACCTTCCAACAGGACAATGACCCTAAGCACACAGCCGAGGCAACCCAGGAGTCTTTGAATGTCCTTGAGTGGCCCAGCAAGAGCCTGGACTTGAACCCGATTGAACTCTGGAGAGATCTGAAAATAGCTGTGCAGTAACGCTCCCCATCCAACCTGACAGAGCTTGAGAGGATCTGCTGAGAGGAATGGGAGAGACTCCAAAATTACAGGACAAAGTACTGTGTAAGTGGTCTGAATATTTATGTATATTTGATATTTCAGTTTTTTATTTGTAATACATTTGCAAAAAAATTCAAAATAAATGTTTTTGCTTTGTCATTATGGGGTATTGTGATGTCATTATGAGGTGTTGTGATGTCATTATGAGGTGTTGTGATGTCATTATGAGCTGTTGTGATGTCATTATGAGGTGTCGTGATGTCATTATGGGGTATTGTGATGTCATTATGAGGTGTTGTGATGTCATTATGGGGTGTTGTGATGTCATTATGGGGTATTGTGATGTCATTATGAGGTGTTGTGATGTCATTATGAGGGGTTGTGATGTCATTATGAGGTGTTGTGATGTCATTATGAGGTGTTGTGATGTCATTATGGGGTATTGTGATGTCATTATGGGGTATTGTGATGTCATTATGGGGTATTGTGATGTCATTATGGGGTGTTGTGATGTCATTATGGGGTATTGTGATGTCATTATGGGGTATTGTGATGTCATTATGAGGTGTTGTGATGTCATTATGGGGTATTGTGATGTCATTATGGGGTATTGTGATGTCATTATGGGGTATTGTGATGTCATTATGGGGTATTGTGATGTCATTATGGGGTATTGTGATGTCATTATGGGGTATTGTGATGTCATTATGGGGTATTGTGTGGAGATTGATGAGGGAAAAAAGCAATTTAATACATTTTAGAATAAGGTTGTAATGTAACGAAATGGGGGAAAAGTCAAGGGTCTGAATACTTTCCAAATACACTATATATGAAAAAATCAAATCAAATTGAATTTGTCACATGAGCCGAATACAACAGGTGTAGAATCTTACAGTGAAATGTTTAAAAAATGTAATTTGTCAGTAGAAAGAGACATAATGTACATAATAACTAATATATAAGCATGTATGAGATGCGTTTTCAATGTTCTATGATAATATGGCATCTTCTCTGGGTTTGTACACTTTAGGGTCAAACTAGTGTCCTGAAGCCATACGGTCACATTTCAAGAACCTTCCCACCCCCCCCCCCCACATGCTCCACCCAAGCAAAGCATTCGATTGGTTTGACATGCTTAATTGTGTTTCATTGGTGCTGCGTTCTAAGCTCCGCCTACATGATTAAACTCAATGATTTGCTGTGTTGAGCGGTGACTATTGTGGGCGGAGTTTGAGCTCCAACATTGTTCTGTTCTGCTGGTATGTGACGTCGATCGTTTTCAGCCCCTCAACTCCATCGTAAATCGTGGAGCTCAGATTAGTCATCTAAGCCCAGCAACGCATTTGATTGGTTTAACGTGTTGTGAGGCGTCACTGATTTACACCGCGTCTCCGTCCCTTTTTTTAACAGGTTGAAGTTCAAGTTAAAGTATCTTTGCCCTGAAGGCAGAACTGAGCGATTTCCGCTAGATAGTCCAGCTGCAAAGTCAAAATTTGGCTATATCATAAAAATGAATGAAAACAAAATGTTAGCTTAATCTAAGGTTAGCAGTGTGGTTGCGGTTGCGGTTGCGGTTAGGTTTAACATTCAGATTTGATTGAAATGTGTATCTGTGCCAGCTAGTTACAACTCTGCATGTATATCTGCCTTCAGAACAAGATTCATGACAATAACCTGACCCCTTTCTTTTTTGTGTGCTGTGTTTGTCCATAGACGACACCAGGCTTTCCGATTAGGGAAGGAGAGGGTCAAACGTTCACCAGATCTAAATTATTATTATTATTATTCACCGTAAGGTAATCCTATATCACGCAGTAACATTTAAAAAACATTTTAAAAAAAAAACGGGATATTGCCCGTCAATCAGAGAGTTAAGTTTATGTTGAGGCTCCAGGGTAAAAAAAAAAATAATGGCCTGTAATGCCACATACCTCTTCCCCATTCCCTTTATATTCCCTACATAGTGCACTGCTTTTCACCAGAGCACCTATGGCACCCTGGTCAAAAGTAGTGCACTAGGGAACAAGCGTGCCATTTGGGACAACATCGTGGTAACCTCTCACAATGCAGGATGTCATAATATTACCCTGTAATTCTAGAGTTTTCCCTGCTGAGTGGAAAATATCATTTCCTGACATGCCTCAAATTCACAAAACCGCTCACTACTGTTGACCAGAGCAGAGGTAGTGCACTACATAGGGAATAGGGCTCTGTCTAAAGTAGTGCACTACATAGGGAATAGGACTCTGGTCTAAAGTAGTGCACTACATAGGGAATAGGGCTCTGTCTAAAGTAGTGCACTATATAGGGAATAGGGCTCTGGTCCAAAGTAGTGCACTACATAGGGAATAGGGCTCTGTCTAAAGTAGTGCACTATATAGGGAATAGGGCTCTGGTCTAAAGTAGTGCACTACATAGGGAATAGGGCTCTGTCTAAAGTAGTGCACTACATAGGGAATAGGACTCTGGTCTAAAGTAGTGCACTACATAGGGAATAGGGCTCTGTCTAAAGTAGTGCACTATATAGGGAATAGGGCTCTGGTCCAAAGTAGTGCACTACATAGGGAATAGGGCTCTGTCTAAAGTAGTGCACTATATAGGGAATAGGGCTCTGGTCCAAAGTAGTGCACTACATAGGGAATAGGGCTCTGTCTAAAGTAGTGCACTATATAGGGAATAGGGCTCTGGTCCAAAGTAGTGCACTATATAGGGAATATGGTTCTGGTCTAAAGTAGTGTACTATATAGGGAATAGGGCTCTGGTCTAAGGTAGTGCACTATATAGGGAATAGGGCTCTGGTCTAAGGTAGTGCACTATATAGGGAATAGGGCTCTGGTCTAAAGTAGTGCACTATATAGGGAATAGGGCTCTGGTCTAAAGTAGTGCACTACATAGGGAACAGGGCTCTGGTCTAAAGTAGTGCACTGTATAGGGAATAGGGTGCAATAGGGCTCTGGTCTAAAGTAGTACACTATATAGGGAATAGGGCCCTGGTCTAAAGTAGTGCACTATATAGGGAATAGGGCTCTGGTCTAAAGTAGTGCACTATATAGGGAATAGGGCTCTGGTCTATAGTAGTGCACTATATAGGGAATAGGGCTCTGGTCTATAGTAGTACACTATATAGGGAATAGGGCTCTGGTCTAAAGTAGTGCACTACATAGGGAATAGGGCTCTGGTCTAAAGTAGTGCACTATATAGGGAATAGGGTGCCATAGGGCTCTGGTCTAAAGTAGTGCACTATATAGGGAATAGGGCTCTGGTCTAAAGTAGTGCACTATATAGGGAATAGGGCTCTGGTCTAAAGTAGTGCACTATATAGGGAATAGGGCTCTGGTCTAAAGTAGTGCACTACATAGGGAATAGGGCTCTGGTCTAAAGTAGTGCACTATATAGGGAATAGGGTGCCATAGGGCTCTGGTCTAAAGTAGTGCACTATATAGGGAATAGGGCTCTGGTCTAAAGTAGTGCACTATATAGGGAATAGGGCTCTGGTCTAAAGTAGTGCACTATATAGGGAATAGGGCTCTGGTCTAAAGTAGTGCACTATATAGGGAATAGGGCTCTGGTCTAAAGTAGTGCACTATATAGGGAATAGGGCTCTGGTCTAAAGTAGTGCACTATATAGGGAATAGGGCTCTGGTCTAAAGTAGTCCACTATATAGGGAATAGGGTGCCATAGGGCTCTGGTCTAAAGTAGTACACTATATAGGGAATAGGGAGCTGGTCTAAAGTAGTGCACTATATAGGGAATAGGGCTCTGGTCTAAAGTAGTGCACTATACAGGGAATAGGGCTCTGGTCTAAAGTAGTGCACTATATAGGGAATAGGGTGCCATAGGGCTCTGGTAGAAAGTAGTGCACTATATAGGGAATAGGGCTCTGGTCTAAAGTAGTGCACTATATAGGGAATAGGGTGCCATAGGGCTCTGGTAGAAAGTAGTGCACTATACAGGGAATAGGGCTCTGGTCTAAAGTAGTGCACTATATAGGGAATAGGGTGCCATAGGGCTCTGGTAGAAAGTAGTGCACTATATAGGGAATAGGGCTCTGGTCTAAAGTAGTGCACTATATAGGGAATAGGGTTCTGGTCTAAAGTAGTGCACTATATAGGGAATAGGTCTCTGGTCTAAAGTAGTGCACTATATAGGGAATAGGGCTCTGGTCTATAGTAGTGCACTATATAGGGAATAGGGCTCTGGTCTATAGTAGGACACTATATAGGGAATAGGGCTCTGGTCTAAAGTAGTGCACTACATAGGGAATAGGGCTCTGGTCTAAAGTAGTGCACTATATAGGGAATAGGGTGCCATAGGGCTCTGGTCTAAAGTAGTGCACTATATAGGGAATAGGGCTCTGGTCTAAAGTAGTGCACTATATAGGGAATAGGGCTCTGGTCTAAAGTAGTGCACTATATAGGGAATAGGGCTCTGGTCTAAAGTAGTGCACTATATAGGGAATAGGGCTCTGGTCTAAAGTAGTGCACTATATAGGGAATAGGGCTCTGGTCTAAAGTAGTGCACTATATAGGGAATAGGGCTCTGGTCTAAAGTAGTGCACTACATAGGGAATAGGGCTCTGGTCTAAAGTAGTGCACTGTATAGGGAATAGGGTGCCATAGGGCTCTGGTCTAAAGTAGTGCACTATATAGGGAATAGGGCCCTGGTCTAAAGTAGTGCACTATATAGGGAATAGGGCTCTGGTCTAAAGTAGTGCACTATATAGGGAATAGGGCTCTGGTCTAAAGTAGTGCACTATATAGGGAATAGGGCTCTGGTCTAAAGTAGTGCACTATATAGGGAATAGGGCTCTGGTCTAAAGTAGTACACTACATAGGGAATAGGGCTCTGGTCTAAAGTAGTGCACTATATAGGGAATAGGGCTCTGGTCTATAGTAGTACACTACATAGGGAATAGGGCTCTGGTCTATAGTAGTACACTACATAGGGAATAGGGCTCTGGTCTATAGTAGTACACTATATAGGGAATAGGGCTCTGGTCTAAAGTAGTGCACTATATAGGGAATAGGGCTCTGGTCTAAAGTAGTGCACTATATAGGGAATAGGGCTCTGGTCTAAAGTAGTGCACTATATAGGGAATAGGGCTCTGGTCTAAAGTAGTGCACTATATAGGGAATAGGGCTCTGGTCTAAAGTAGTGCACTATATAGGGAATAGGGCTCTGGTCTAAAGTAGTGCACTATATAGGGAATAGGGCTCTGGTCTAAAGTAGTGCACTATATAGGGAATAGGGCTCTGGTCTAAAGTAGTGCACTATATAGGGAATAGGGCTCTGGTCTAAAGTAGTGCACTATATAGGGAATAGGGCTCTGGTCTAAAGTAGTGCACTAGGGAATAGGGGAATAGGGCTCTGGTCTAAAGTAGTACACTATATAGGGAATAGGGCTCTGGTCTAAAGTAGTGCACTATATAGGGAATAGGGCTCTGGTCTAAAGTAGTGCACTATATAGGGAATAGGGCTCTGGTCTAAAGTAGTGCACTATATAGGGAATAGGGCTCTGGTCTATAAGGGCTCTGGTAGTACACTACATAGGGAATAGGGCTCTGGTCTATAGTAGTACTATATAGGGAATACTACTATATAGGGAATAGGGCTCTGGTCTATAGTAGTACACTACATAGGGAATAGGGCTCTGGTCTATAGTAGTACACTATATAGGGAATAGGGCTCTGGTCTAAAGTAGTGCACTATATAGGGAATAGGGTGCCATAGGGCTCTGGTCAAATGTAGTGCACTATATAGGGAATAGGGCTCTGGTCTAAAGTAGTGCACTATATAGGGAATATTGCTCTGGTCTATAGTAGTGCACTATATAGGGAATAGGGCTCTGGTCTAAAGTAGTGCACTATAGGGAATAGGACTCTAGTCTAAAGTAGTGCACTATATAGGGAATAGGGCTCTGGTCTAAAGTAGTGCACTATACAGGGAATAGGGCTCTGGTCTAAAGTAGTGCACTATATAGGGAATAGGGCTCTGGTCTAAATTAGTGCACTATATAGGAAATAGGGCTCTGGTCTAAAGTAGTACACTATATAGGGAATAGGGCTCTGTTCTAAAGTAGTGCACTATATAGCGAATAGGGCTCTGGTCTAAAGTAGTGCACTATATAGGGAATAGGGCTCTGGTCTAAAGTAGTGCACTATATAGGGAATAGGCCTCTGGTCTAAAGTAGTACACTATATAGGGAATAGGGCTCTGGTCTAAAGTAGTGCACTATATAGGGAATAGGGCTCTGGTCTAAAGTAGTGCACTATATAGGGAATAGGGCTCTGGTCTAAAGTAGTGCACTATATAGGGAATAGGGCTCGGGTCTAAAGTAGTACACTATATAGGGAATAGGGCTCTGGTCTAAAGTAGTGCACTATATAGGGAATAGGGCTCTGGTCTAAGGTAGTGCACTATATAGGGAATAGGGCTCTGGTCTAAAGTAGTGCACTATATAGGGAATAGGGCTCTGGTCTAAAGTAGTGCACTATATAGGGAATAGGGCTCTGGTCTAAGGTAGTGCACTATATAGGGAATAGGGCTCTGGTCTAAGGTAGTGCACTATATAGGGAATAGGGCTCTGGTCTAAAGTAGTGCACTATATAGGGAATAGGGCTCTGGTCTAAGTAGTGCACTATATAGGGAATAAGGGCTCTGGTCTAAAGTAGTGCACTGTATAGGGAATAGGGCTCTGGTCTAAAGTAGTGCACTATATAGGGAATAGGGCTCTGGTCTAAAGTAGTGCACTATATAGGGAATAGGACTCTGGTCTAAGGTAGTGCACTATATAGGGAATAGGGCTCTGGTCTAAGGTAGTGCACTATATAGGGAATAGGGCTCTGGTCTAAGGTAGTGCACTATATAGGGAATAGGGCTCTGGTCTAAGGTAGTGCACTATATAGGGAATAAGGGCTCTGGTCTAAAGTAGTGCGCTGTATAGGGAATAGGGCTCTGGTCTAAAGTAGTGCACTATATAGGAAACAGGGGCTCTAATCTAAAGTAGTGCACTATATAGGGAATAGTGTGCCATAGGGCTCTGGTCTAAAGTAGTGCACTATACAGGGAATAGGGCTCTGGTCTAAAGTAGTGCACTATATAGGAAACAGGGGCTCTAATCTAAAGTAGTGCACTATATAGGGAATAGGGGTCTGGTCTAAAGTAGTGCACTACATAGGGAATAGGGCTCTGGTCTAAAGTAGTGCACTATATAGGGAATAGGGTGCCTTAGGGCTCTGGTAGAAAGTAGTGCACTATATAGGAAACATTGGCTCTAATCTAAAGTAGTGCACTATATAGGGAATAGGCGTCTGGTCTAAAGTAGTGCACTACATAGGGAATAGGGCTCTGGTCTAAAGTAGTGCACTATATAGGTAATAGGGTGCCTTAGGGCTCTGGTAGAAAGTAGTGCACTATATAGGAAACAGGGGCTCTAATCTAAAGTAGTGCACTAAACAGGGAATAGGGCTGGTCTAAAGTAGTGCACTATATAGGGAATAGGGCTCTGGTCTAAAGTAGTGCACTATATAGGGAAGAGGGCTCTGGTCTAAAGTAGTACACTATTTAGGGAATATGGCTCTGGTCTAAAGTAGTGCACTATATAGGGAATAGGGGCTCTGGTCTAAAGTAGTGTACTATATAGGGAATAGGGTGCCATATGGTTGTGGTCTAAAGTACACTACTTTAGACCACAGCCATATGGCACCACAGCCAGTAGCAGCCAGCCAGGCAGTAGCAACCAGCAATACAGCCAGGCAGTAGCAGCCAGCAAGACAGCCAGGCAGCCAGGTAGTAGCAGCCAGCCAGGCAGTAGCAACCAGCAAAACAGCCAGGCAGCCAGGCAGTAGCAGCCAGCCAGGCAGTAGCAGCCAGCAAGCCAGGCAGGCAGCAGCAGCCAGCCAGTAGCAGCCAGCCAGACAGTAGCAGCCAGCCAGCCAGGCAGTAGCAGCCAGCCAGACAGTAGCAGCCAGCCAGACAGTAGCAGCCAGCCAGCCAGGCAGGCAGTAGCAGCCAGTCAGCCAGGCAGTAGTAACCCGTGTACTGTACTGTCATCAGTCATCCTATTTAGCTAGCCTAACAAGAGATATCTGGAGAGCTGACTGACTAAATCATTATAAGAGTTCTTCAACGTAGATAAGGTAAACTTCCAGAAAGATCCTTGTTGTGTGTTGTGTATATTCGTCTCTTATGTGGTCTGTGTGTGTCTAAAGTAACGTAGAAGGCGTGAAAGTGCATCCGTCCAGAGATCTGTATGTAATGAGGAGATGCTCATGTGTCCGCCCTAACAATGGCAGTCCCAAAGGAAGGGAAGGCAGGCGACAAGCCGAGGTCCAAGCTAAGCACATAGAAACCCATTGTGTTTCATTTGGACAGATTTTGGCGAGAGTGAAACCTCTTCCTCTACTGAGCGCAATGGATTATAGTCATTGTAGTTAATTAACACGTTTCTGCGCTGAACAAGGTTAAATATTTGTTTGAAACTTCTTGAGGATCAGTGGGACTGATTTCGCCCTATTATTAAAGTCCCAGCCATTGAATTCAGTGGCAGGATGAATTCGTTTTTTTTGGGGGGGATGGTTTGTCCTCGGGGTTTAGCCTGCCATTTCAGGTCTGTTATACTCACATACATTATTTTAATAGTTTTAGAAACTTTAGAGTGTTTTCTCTCCAAATCTACCAATCTATATGCATATCCTAGCTTCTGGGCCTGAGTAACAAGCAGTTTACTATGGGCACGCTTTTCATCCGGAGGTCAAAATACCGCCTCCTATCACAAAGAAGAAAGAAAGAAAACTACAACTCCCATCAGCCCAACACGCCACGTAGTTCTTGACTTGAGTTCTTCAGATTTGTCCTGGGAACTATTTGATTTCTCTCTAGAGAAACAACACATTTGGGCTTACAAAAAAAAAAAAAAACGGAACTAAATGGGATTCAAGTAATTAAACCGACGTCGGCCAATCATTGTTTAACAACCAAACCTACAAAATGTTGGTTAATCGTTCAGCACTAATAAGGGCTTATTTGGGACGCATCCTGCAGGTACACACTCTGACTAACCCCCACTCACATCTGAAAGTTCACTACAATAACACCGTTTGAACACGAATAATGATTGCCATTTGTTTTGGGGAAATGAACGAACTAAATATTAATCGCAGGATGTCTTACATCCCCTCATTAGTTAAATATGAAAAGGAAGCCTTAGACCAATATTAGGAGTGTGAATTGCTCCCAAATAAGAGCTATAAAACAACAAGCAGAAAGTGGTGTAGTGTCGTAGTTTATCTCAGATAAGTTATCGGATAATGTTTGGAAGGGATTTGTCCAGATGGAATGTTAAACAATCGTGAACATTCTCTCTATCAACACAGAGTTCTATTCTAATAAAACAGCCAAATGGAATGATTTCTAACGTTGCTGAGAGGAAACAGAACAGGAAAACTCTGGGATTGGGATTAGGAGGAGGGAAAGAGTGGTACAGGTTCAGTGTACAGCCGTACAGGCGCTAATTTATTGGTTCTTTCACTCATCCCCTTCTGCTTCGATGTTAAATGTCTGTAATATCTATTTATCCTTTCCAGCTCACATGCGTACACGAGGATCCCCTGCCTCCCCTCTCCCATGTTCCTCATAAAACACATTGCAGAGCCAAGATTCACATCGGAGTTAGAGAAAGAGGTGTTGAGTACTAAGGCAGATGGATCCAATATCTCCTATTGGGTTTTAATGTGACAATGAGACCCATAAAGCTGCTCAGAGCTGTGAATCACTAGTGGTGTGACTCCCTTAGGTGGAGGGGGGGGAAGGAGGAGGGAGGGAGGGGGTGGGAGGAGGAGGTGGAGGGAGAAGAGAGGGAGGAGAATGAAGGGATTACTGAGGGACGATGAGGAGGACACAGGAAAGGCAGGAGGGAGTGAGGTAGGGAGGGCTGAGAAGAAGAAGATAGGGAGGAAGGGAGGTAGGGAGGGAGGAGAGAGGGAGGAGAATGAGGGATGGCCGATGGAAGATGAGGAGGACGGAGGAAAGGCAGGAGGGAGGGCTGAGAAGAAGAAGATAGGGAGGAAAGGAGGGAGGATCAAGAGGAGGTCTGAGCCTGACCTGTGCATGCTGTTCCAGGATTTGTTTGTTCTCCCTCTGCAGCAGTGCCAGTTCAGCCTCCAGTCTCTGGTTGGTTTCCTGCAGGAGGCTATAGGAGCTCTCCAGGGACTGTCTGTCAGCGGTCAGGTCCTGGAGCTCCTGCTGCAGCCTCCCCATCTCCTCCCTGGCCGAAGCCCTCTCCACCTCCGCCTCCCGACGACGCTCACCTAGCTCCGCCTTCTCACCCTCGATCTGGAACCACATGCAATCATCCTGGATCCATCTCATTTAATGTTTTTGTGATTCCTCACCTCACCTCCTCACCTCACCTCACCACCTCCTCCTCACCTCACCTCACCTACTCCTCACCTCACCTCCTCCTCACCTCACCTCATCCTCACCTCCTGCTCACCTCACCTCCTGCTCACCTCACCTCCTCCTCACCTCCTCCTCACCTCACCACCTCCTCACCTCATCCTCACCTCCTCCTCACCTCATCCTCACCTCACCTCCTCCCCACCTCCTCCTCACCTCACCTCACCTCACCACCTCCTCCTCACCTCACCTCCTCACCTCCTCCTCACCTCACCTCCTCCTCCTCACCTCACCCTTCTCACCTCACCTCCTCACCTCCTCCTCACCTCCTCCTCACCTCACCTCACCTCCTCCTCCTCACACATCCTAGTAGTAGTAGTTGTAGTAGTAGTAGTAGCATCAATAGTATAGTCATAGCCATTGTAGTAGCACAGTAGTAGTAGTAGTAGCAGTAGCATAGCTGTAGTAGCCGTAGTAGTATAGCTGTAGTAGCCGTAGTAGTATAGTTGTACGAGTACCAGTAGTAGTAGTAGTAGTAGTGCAGTAGTAGTAGTAGTAGTAGCAGTAGTAGCAGCAGTAGTAGTAGCAGCAACAGTAGTAGCAGCAGTAGTAGTAGCAGTAGTAGTAGTAGTATTAGTAGTAGTAGTATCAGCAGTAGCAGTAGTAGTAGTAGTAGTAGTAGCAGTAGTAGTAGTAGTAGTAGTAGCAGTAGTAGTAGTAGTAGTAGTAGTAGTAGTAGTAGTAGTAGTAGTAGTAGTAGCAGTAGTAGTAGTAGTAGTAGTAGTAGTAGTAGTAGTAGTAGTAGTAGTAGTAGTAGTAGTAGTAGCAGTAGTAGCAGTAGTAGCAGTAGTAGTAGTAGTAGTAGTAGTAGTAGTAGTAGTAGTAGTAGTAGTAGTAGTACCAGTAGTAGTGGTAGTAGTAGTAGTAGTAGTAACACTGACCTGTAGCAGGATGCGGTTGAGCTCCACCTTGTCGTTGGCCAGGCCTTCACTCAGGGCAGCCATCTTGGCCAGAGAGTCTCTTAGGCTAGCCTCCTGGTACTGTAGCTTGGTGACTGACAGCTCCTGTTCTGCACTTTGGGACTCCATCTGTAGGCAGGAGAACCATGATTACCAGGGGGGGTATCAGAGGCTTTATCTATTGACAGAGGTACTGTATAGTGGCCTTCCTGCATCGTCCTTTGAGCTGGATATCACCCCCCTCAATACTCAATATCGACCTCATTAGTTGGCAAGGCTACAGCTTTGAGACCGTTTCAAATGAACAATACTCTATGTCATCCCACAGTCTTTCCTACAGTCTTTCACAGCATTCTATACATTGTGAGGCGAGGCCAATGACTAGATGGGTTAAGGCGTCAGTCAATTTGCTGAGAGTCAGGGTGAGGGGTTAGGGGTCAGTCACCTTGCTGAGAGCCAGGGTGAAGGGTTAGGGGTCAGGGGTCAGTCACCTTGCTGAGTGCCAAGGAGAGAAGTTAGGGGTCAGGGGTCAGTCACCTTGCTGAGAGCCAAGGTGAGGGGTTAGGGGTCAGTCACCTTGCTGAGAGCCAGAGTGAGGCTACTCTTCTCATCATCTAGGACCTCCTTCTGCAGGGTGACCTGACTCAGAGCCTCCCTGACTGTCACCAGCTCCCTGCGCAGGTCACTGTTCTTTCCATCCAGCTGCTCCAGACTCCGTTCACTGGAACACACACACATGTACAAGAGTACACACACACACATGTACAAGAGTACACACACACACACGTACAAGAGTACACACACACACACACACACACACACACACACACACACACACACACACACACACACACACACACACACACACACACACACACACACACGTACAAGAGTACACACACACACACACACACACACACACACACACACACACACACACACACACACACACACACACACACACACCACACACACACAGGGGCTCAAACAGACAATATGTTTTATAAACACTCCCTAACAGACATGAATCCATATCACAGAGAATGGAGACGGAGAAATGCTGAAACCTAATGGTCAAAACTAGTGAATCCCCTTTAGTTTAGTCCTGTATCTCTGGATTAGTTTAGTCCTGTATCTCTGGATTAGTTTAGTCCTGTATCTCTGGATTAGTTTAGTCCTGTATCTCTGGATTAGTTTAGTCCTGTATCTCTGGATTAGTTTAGTCCTGTATCTCTGGATTAGTTTAGTCCTGTTTCTCTGGATTAGTTTAGTCCTGTATCTCTGGATTAGTTTAGTCCTGTTTCTCTGGATTAGTTTAGTCCTGTATCTCTGGATTAGTTTAGTCCTGGATCTGTGGGTTAGTTTAGTCCTGTATCTCTGGATTAGTTTAGTCCTGTTTCTCTGGATTAGTTTAGTCCTGTATCTCTGAATTAGTTTAGTCCTGTATCTCTGGATTAGTTTAGTCCTGTATCTCTGGATTAGTTTAGTCCTGTATCTCTGGATTAGTTTAGTCCTGTATCTCTGGATTAGTTTAGTCCTGTATCTCTGGATTAGTTTAGTCCTGTTTCTCTGGATTAGTTTAGTCCTGTTTCTCTGGATTAGTTTAGTCCTGTATCTCTGGATTAGTTTAGTCCTGTATCTCTGGATTAGTTTAGTCCTGTTTCTCTGGATTAGTTTAGTCCTGTTTCTCTGGATTAGTTTAGTCCTGTTTCTCTGGATTAGTTTAGTCCTGTTTCTCTGGATTAGTTTAGTCCTGTATCTCTGGATTAGTTTAGTCCTGTATCTCTGGATTAGTTTAGTCCTGTATCTCTGGATTAGTTTAGTCCTGTATCTCTGGATTAGTTTAGTCCTGTTTCTCTGGATTAGTTTAGTCCTTTATCTCTGGATTAGTTTAGTCCTGGATCTGTGGATTAGTTTAGTCCTGGATCTGTGGATTAGTTTAGTCCTGTATCTCTGGATTATTTTAGTCCTGGATCTCTGGATTAGTTTAGTCCTGTATCTGTGGATCGCATGTCCAGCTCTCGTTCTTACATAATCACATTTCCGCACAGAGGGAGAAACCTCACAACAACAAAGTCACTCTCATTCAACTCTCTCTTTTCTCCCTCCTCTCTACACTCTACACTCTATTCTCTCAACTATCTCATCTCTTTTCTCTCCCTACTCTCTCTCTCTTCTTTCTCTCTCTACTTTCTCTCTATACTCCCTACACTCTATTCTCTCCACTCTATCTTCCCTCTCTACGCTCTATTCTCTCAACTCTCTCTCTCCACTCTCTATACTCTCCCCTCTCTCTCTTCTCTATTATCTCAACTCTCTCTCCTCTCTCTATTCTCTCTCTATTCTCTCTCTACTCTATTCTCTTTCTACTCTCTCTATTCTCTCTATTCTCTCTCTATTATCTTTCTACTCTCTATTCTCTTTCTACTCTCTCTATTCTCTCTCTATTCTCTTTCTACTCTCTCTATTCTCTCTATTCTCTCTCTATTCTCTCTCTCATCTCGCTCTACTCTCTATTCTCTCTCTAGTCTCTCTCTAGCCTCTCTCTAGTCTCTCTACTCTCTCTATTCTTTCAACTCTCTCTATTCTCTCTCATCTCCCTCTTCTCCCTCTCTTCTCAACTCTCTCTCTTCTCTCTCTTCTCCCTCTCAACTCTCCCTCTCTTCT